>NC_060138.1:51093560-51396591 GCF_021461385.2 Schistocerca piceifrons
AACTTCTCTTCTCCCCAATCCTATTCAATACTTCCTCATTAGTTATGTGATCTACCCATCTAATCTTCAGCATTCTTCTGTAGCACCACATTTCGAAAGCTTCTATTCTCTTCTTGTCCAAACTATTTATCGTCCATGTTTCACTTCCATACATGGCTACACTCCATACGAATACTTTCAGAAATGACTTCCTGACACTTAAATCAATACTGGATGTTAACAAATTTCTCTTCTTCAGAAACGCTTTCCTTGCCATTGCCAGCCTACATTTTATATTCTCTCTACTTCTACCATCATCAGTTATTTTGCTCCCCAAATAGCAAAACTCCTTTACTACTTTAAGTGCCTCATTTCCTAATCTAATTCCCTCAGCATCACCCGACTTAATTAGACTACATTCCATTATCCTTGTTTTGCTTTTGTTGATGTTCATCTTATATCCTCCTTTCAAGACACTGTCCATTCCATTCAATTGCTCTTCCAAGTCCTTTGCTGTCTCTGACAGAATTACAATGTCATCGGCGAACCTCAAGGTTTTTATTTCCTCTCCATGGATTTTAATACCTACTCCGAATTTTTCTTTTGTTTCCTTTACTGCTTGCTCAATATACAGATTGAACAACATCGGGGACAGGCTACAACCCTGTCTTACTCCCTTCCCAACCACTGCTTCCCTTTCATGTCCCTCGACTCTTATAACTGCCACCTGGTTTCTGTACAAATTGTAAATAGTCTTTCGCTCCCTGTATTTTACCCCTGCCACCTTCAGAATTTGAAAGAGAGTATTCCAGTCAACATTGTCAAAAGTTTTCTCTAAGTCTACAAATGCTAGAAACGTAGGTTTGCCTTTCCTTAATCTTTCTTCTAAGATAAGTCGTAAGGTCAGTATTGCCTCACGTGTTCCAGTGTTTCTACGGAATCCAAACTGATCTTCCCCGAGGTTGGCTTCTACTAGTTTTTCCATTCGTTTGTAAAGAATTCGTGTTAGTATTTTGCAGCTGTGACTTATTAAGCTGATAGTTCGGTAATTTTCACATCTGTCAACACCTGCTTTCTTTGGGATTGGAATTATTATATTCTTCTTGAAGTCTGAGGGTATTTCGCCTGTTTCATACATCTTGCTCACCAGATGGTAGAGTTTTGTCAGGACTGGCTCTCCCACGGTTGTCAGTAGTTCCAATGGAATATTGTCTACTCCGGGGGCCTTGTTTCGACTCAGGTCTTTCAGCGCTCTGTCAAACTCTTCACGCAGTATTGTATCTCCCATTTCATCTTCATCTACATCCTCTTCCATTTCCATAATATTGTCCTCAAGTACATCGCCCTTGCCCTAGAACTTAGAACTACTTAAACCTAACTAACCTAAGGACATCACACACATCCATGACTGAGGGAAGATTCGAACCTGCGACCGTAGCAGTCCCTTGGTTCCGGACTGAAGCGCCAAGAACCGCGCGGCCACCGCAGTTGGCTATGATTACTAAGTAAGGAGCTATTATATTTATCAGCATTCTCTTAAAGAACTCTAACAAGTAACAATATTGACCAGAAGTCTTGTCTTTTATTAATTGATCTTTTCCTTCGATACACGGGCGAAACCTGTTCCTGAGCCAGTCATGTTGGCAGCAGTTCTTGATTCGAATTATGGAACATTTACTTCGTCTTGTTTGGTGAAGGAATTTCGGAAGATAGTCATCCCTCACGATAAGGGTTATTTCACAGACATAAAGTTATGTATGGATATGGAATACCTCAAACAAGCCCATGACGGTGAACAAATGAAAAAATTTCGAAACATGCTGAAAACTGCCTTTAAGAGTATAGTAATAGGATACAAAGGGCTGATGTGGTTGTTGATTATGGAGACGGCTCAGCAAGATGTCAGGAGATAGCAGCCTCACATCCACGTGCAGACAGCTACTTCTCCTGTTCACACGCTGTGTTGCCAGTGCATGTAGCACGTGTGCGGTTCCCTTTAATGTATCGTTCCAAGTGTTTCCTAGTGCGTATGGCAGAATGTGTGTGTCAGTCAGTGAAAGTACAAATTTTGACATGTTCCTTTCTGTCCACCAAGAGTTTTTCATATGTAATAAATAAATGTACTGTACAAATGCTCACCTACCGCAATCATTTCCCCATACGTTACCAAAATTTACACACGAGATCCAAAGTTCATACTTTTTTAACACGTGATGATGAATTGTTTCCTGAGCATACAGTTACATAAGTCTCTATGCCTATTTCTTTTTTTTCCTCTTTTTATTGATGTTACCGTGTTAATATTTTTATGATGACGAAACATGTTCTTGTAAATATTAATGCCTATATTTACGTGTGCGAGGAATTTTATGGCAGTTGGATGCTTAACGAATTTTGCATTCTCGTGTACGTAAATAATGAGTTTACAAAATAATAGAAGGATGGCGCCTGTAATGATGTTATCTTCAACAGCACGTTAAATTGTAATCTTCCGTCCTTCTTCGTTACAGAAGCTTGTTGGAAATTAGGTGGTCGCATAAGGTAGCACCGGAAGAGATTCTCCGCAGAATCGGAGAAGAGTATATGGAAGCAGTGAGAATAAGACGAGACGTGATGATAGTGCAAGTGTTAGGTAAGAGAGAATAACTTGTTTGGTACTATAGGGACCTGTACAGGGTTATAACTGTAGGTGAAGGTATATCACCTGCACCAAGTAATTGCAAACATGGGATACAAATGCTACTCTGAGGTGTAGACATTGGTACAAGAGAGGAAATCGTGGTGGGTTGTCACAAAACCATTCAGATGAGTGAAAGCTAAAGATAAATTTCAAAACAGATATTTGAAATGAACATATTGTTGCTCGTAAATTAATTGAGTGCACGACAGGTGGGCGTTTGTAGGCATTGGGAAAAGAACTCTCCACGAAGACCGTTTCAGAAAAATACTTAGGCAAGTGGATTCTTGATCTGAAGTACTATTGCCATTGTTATACAGATGCAGACGAAACATAAATCAATCGTTTTCCTCTGGATGAGAAAGTGCTGTCCAGACAATGTGCTGACGAAGGTGAACATAATCTAAAGGAAAATATTTGTGCATCTTTTTTTTTAGTGGGGAATGCCGAGGATACCTTTACTACTGTCATCCTTAACGATTTAAAATATGTAAAGCAATGAGTGGTCGCATGCTGCTTTGCAGACTTGTTTCATTTGTTGCGGAAACAGCGAAGACAAGTGAGAAATGCTTCTCGTAGACCATCACATCGCGTCCGCTCACAGACAGACCATTGAGGCAGCAAAATGGCAGTACCTGGTCATTGAGATTGTTACCATAATTTAGTATAACCTAACTTGCTTACCACACGTCACAAAATCCCTTATATGTCAAAATCTGTTGATGATCATCGCTGAAGCTGCAATTATGGGCTGGTTGCAAATTTTGAGCCAATTTCCTCCCAGTTCTTGTTGTAGGTTGCGGTTCACCTCCACTGTGTGGCCATTAAAAGAGGAGGGCTGATCACCTTACGCCCGAGTCGGAACACTGTGCTTGCAACTAGAGAAAAATTTCAGCAAGAATGCGAAACCAATGTATGACGACACCAAGGCCACCGGCTCTGAATTGTTCCTGGACCCTTCTGGAATGAAGGAAAACGGAGTTCTGGAAGGTTTGGAAATATAATCACAGTGTTTTGGTGGTTCACCAATGTCATCGCATGTTTTCTACGCTGTTGACAGTGGAAACGGTTTCGACATTCTGTTTGTAAACTCACTAACAGAAACGTTAGCGAAACATTTCATCATAAGACAATAGTTTCACAGAACTTGTCAGACACTTCTTGTGATTTTGAAACTGCCTTCAAACAACTCCGAAACCCATTACTGAAAACCTCAACTGACGCCTCATCAAGATGACATAACGTAACAGTTACAAATACGTTGTAGTGAAAAACAGATTAACTAAGACCCACTAGAATAATCTTCATTAACCACTTTGCTGTGGTTGTTCTAGTGATCGATATCACGACATGATCAACTCAGGTATTTGTTACACATAAAAGTAATGCCGATAAGTAAGTAACATTAAGCAGAACTTTGACCAAATTAAGGCCTCAAATTAACACAAATATCGTCTTTTACTTCTCAACAGCAAATGTGAAAACTTTGACAATAAAGAATGGTGTAATTTACACATGTAATTATCAGGTACTAACTTCGTTTTGTGTACGTCCGGAGGGTAGTTGGATAATAAATTTCCCCTATCGACTGTGGTCAGAGTTTTGTGTGAAAGGAAAAAAAGAGAATGAGACATTAAAGGTAAGACGTATCTTAATTTTTCTACATAATTTTCAAGTACATTGAGACATTTATCATATAGCTTTATAAGCTTCAAAAAGCCTTCCAGGAAAAAATCAGGGCGTTGCATACGGAAGAAGCGTTAAACGGCATGTTTGACGTCAGCATTGCTGCCTAGGCTCCTTCCGCCGAGAGTCTTCTTCAATGCAGGAAACAGATGGAAGTCACTTGGTGCGAGATCCGGACTGTAAGGCGATTGTGTAGGCGCTCACAACCAAGAGTTGCAATATGGTTTCGCGTTGCCGTTGCCGTGTGTGGTCTCGCGTTGTCATCCAACAGCAGAGCGCCAGATCTGAGCAGGCCGGGCCGCTTTTTTCGAATAACCTCTTTCAATTTCGACAGAGTGGCACAGTACCGTGCAGCATTGATGATTGCATCGCCCAGATAGTCCAACAACCAAAATCCTTTGGCGTCCCACAAAACGGTGAGTAGCACTTTACCTGCAGACCCATCGTGCTGACACCCTCCCGTATCGAAGAATGTGGTGGATGATCTTGTGAGCTCGCTCATGTCCGATTCTAAGTTCTGCCGCTATTCCATTGATGGTGATACGCCGGTTCGCTTTAATCATGTCATCCGCCTTCGTGACATTTGCATCTGTAGTGGCCGTGCGGGTCCGTCCGGATCTCGGTGTGTCCTGCACTTGCTGGCGTCCATCGCGGAATTGCTGGTACCATCTCCGCACTATTTGCCTCGACATCACACCTGACTCATACACCTCAACAAGGCGGTTTTGAATTTCTGTGCCTGACACTCCACATGCCCATTCATAGCGGAAAACATCTCTCACTTCCGCCTTTGACCACGATTCGAAAACGCACCTTCTCCCCATAGCTCCGGCAAAAGACCGAGCGGCTGGCCCCTGCTTTGCACAGGCACTGCGACAGAGCCATTTCCTTGATCGCGGTCGACCTCTACCCAATGGTGTATCGGTGTCTTGCACGTGCGCGTTCACCTTCCGTGTTGTCTTTCGCCCATATCACACAACTCTGCCACAGTCGACAGGGGAAACTTATTTCTCAACTTCCCTCGTAGTAACATACATTTGCTGTAACGATCAGATGTATACTCACGTAGTTTGGTACTAACGGAAGTTAAATGCACCAAACGGCAGGAAAATATTTAAAAAGTCGGTTTACTCCCGACTTCGAAATGCATTGAGCTCTGGGAGAGCACATTTGTCGACAATTATGACTTACCCATTGTTACTACAGCTCAGTCGTCCACACCGTCATCAATTAATCACTACTTGTGGGCTGTTTTGGGGATATTGTGGAAGTATATGATTTCAAAATCTTTCTATGGCAAGGATGGTAATCAACGAATGACATCTCATTTGATCTGAAAATGTTCAAATGTGTGTGAAACCTTATGGGACTTAACTGCTAAGGTCATCAGTCCCTAAGCTTACACACTACTTAACCTAAATTATCCTAAGGACAAACACACACACCCATGCCTGAGGGAGGACTCGAACCTCCGCCGGGATCAGCCGCACAGTCAATGACTGCAGCGCCCTAAACCGCTCGGCTAATCCTGCGCGGCCATTTAATCTGACATAACGCTTATACAGCCAAACAGTGTACAACAGTTTCAACAGATTTTATTGCAGTGTATTTTAAGGGACCAGAAACATCCAAAGCGCAGTAAGCTCGTACGTTGAAAGATTGAAAAATCCTCTGAGAACAAATAACAATAATCCCAGATAAATAACAATAATAATAATCCCAGATAGGTTCTTTTTCATGTTTTTAGTATAGTGTGATACAGGTATTTGTGGTGTCACCGCCAGACACTTGCTAGGTGGTAGCCTTTAAATCGGCCGCAGTCCGTTAGTATACGTCGGGCCCGCGTGTCGCCACTATCAGTGATTGCAGACCGAGCGCCGCCACACGGCAGGTCTAGCACTCGCCCCAGTTGTACAGCCGACTTTGCTAGCGATGGTTCCCTGACAAAATACGCTCTCATTTGCCGAGACGATAGTCAGCGTAGCCTTCAGCTACGTCATTTGCTACGACCTAGCAAGGCGCCATTACCAGTTACTATTGATGCTGTAAAACATGTACCGTCAAGAGCGATTTTCACCAATTATGGATTAAAGTTAAGTATTCCAGCAGCTACGTACGTTTTTTGTTAGTTTCATTTCCGTGACCTGTTCCAGACCTCACGCCAGCCTGCGTGAGTTGAACGCGTGCCTTTCGGCTTCCTCTCATAGTCGGTTGGCTGTCTTGCCAATTAACAACAGTATTTCCAAACAATAGTCCTAATAAGCTATAGAGAGTGTTAGGAGTATACGTGCAGTTAGTTTGACCACTGATACCTTAATACACTCCTGGAAATTGAAATAAGAACACAGTGAATTCATTGTCCCAGGAAGGGGAAACTTTATTGAAACATTCCTGGGGTCAGATACATCACATGATAACACTGACGGAACCACAGGCACATAGACACAGGCAACAGAGCATGCACAATGTCGACACTAGTACAGTGTATATCCACCTTTCGCAGCAATGCAGGCTGCTATTCTCCCATGGAGACGATCGTAGAGATGCTGGATGTAGTCCTGTGGAACGGCTTGCCATGCCATTTCCACCTGGCGCTTCAGTTGGACCAGTGTTCGTGCTGGACGTGCAGACCGCGTGAGACGACGCTTCATCCAGTCCCAAAGATGCTCAATGGGGGACAGATCCAGAGATCTTGCTGGCCAGGGTAGTTGACTTACACCTTCTAGAGCACGTTGGGTGGCACGGGATACATGCGGACGTGCATTGTCCTGTTGGAACAGCAAGTTCTCTTGCCGGTCTAGGAATGGTAGAACGATGGGTTCGATGACGGTTTGGATGTACCGTGCACTATTCAGTGTCCCCTCGACGATCACCAGTGGTGTACGACCAGTGTAGGAGATCGCTCCCCACACCATGATGCCGGGTGTTGGCCCTGTGTGCCTCGGTCGTATGCAGTCCTGATTGTGGCGCTCACCTGCACGGCGCCAAACACGCATACGACCATCATTGGCACCAAGGCAGAAGCGACTCTCATCGCTGAAGACGACACGTCTCCATTCGTCCCTCCATTCACGCCTGTCGCGACACCACTGGAGGCGGGCTGCACGATGTTGGGGCGTGAGCGGAAGACGGCCTAATGGTGTGCGGGACCGTAGCCCAGCTTCATGGAGACGGTTGCTAATGGTCCTCGCCGATACCCCAGGAGCAACAGTGTCCCTAATTTGCTGGGAAGTGGCGGTGCTGTCCCCTACGGCACTGCGTAGGATCCTACGGTCTTGGCGTGCATCCGTGCGTCGCTGCGGTCCGGTCCCAGGTCGACGGGCACGTGCACCTTCCGCCGACCACTGGCGACAACATCGATGTACTGTGGAGACCTCACGCCCCACGTGTTGAGCAATTCGGCGGTACGTCCACCCGGCCTCCCGCATGCCCACTATACGCCCTCGCTCAAAGTCCGTCAACTGCACATACGGTTCACGTCCACGCTGTCGCGGCATGCTACCAGTGTTAAAGACTGCGATGGAGCTCCGTATGCCACGGGAAACTGGCTGACACTGACGGCGGCGGTGCACAAATGCTGCGCAGCTAGCGCCATTCGACGGCCAACACCGCGGTTCGTGGTGTGTCCGCTGTGCCGTGCGTGTGATCATTGCTTGTACAGCCCTCTGGCAGTGTCCGGAGCAAGTATGGTGGGTCTGACACACCGGTGTCAATGTGTTCTTTTTTCCATTTCCAGGAGTGTATGTCCCCACATCAGTCTGTTAACAGTTTTTTCTCTGTTTTTAACAGTCATCCTCCAAAGACATCGCATATTTTATTGCCTGATGTTTCCCGCACAGTAGTATCTACTCCATCAAATGCACTACGCCTGTCAGTATAGTTAGAATAAGCGTTTTGCGTCCACGCATCCACTCTTCAGTGCCTGACCTGCCGCCCAGGGGAAAATAAGCCTTAATGGCTTGCCCGTGCCACATGTATTTGAAGTTACTAACTATCTTAAAAACTTACTACTCTTAACAGCTGTAATTATTAGTCTATAAGTTTCATAGTTCTGTAACGAATGTGAAAATGTGAAACCCTTACTGCTCAGTTGTGTAAAATATGTAACGAGTTCACGCGTGTTCCATATTATGTGACTTAGTGGCACTATAATCACTGTAAAAAATAAACGCACGACACATGCTACTGAGTCCAATTCGAACTATTTCACACGACAGTTCAGAGTGCCACAGAGCGAAATATACGAATCTCTCCCAATACGCCCACACCACCCACCCACCCACCCACACACACACACACACACACACACACACACACACAGCATATGGTATTCAGCACGCGCAACGGCCTATCGGATGACACGAATCCAATAAAGACGGCTTCTTGTGCCGTTTAAAGCATCTGGGCCACATAGCATGCTCTAGATCAATATTTAATTTCTGTTGGGTTTTAGTACCAAATAAATACACCAAAAGATTAATGCCATTGTGTGCGTCCAGAATGGAATTACTCTTCAATTTTCATAATACATAGGCCTGTCCATTAATTGTTGCTTGAAAGTCGATACGAAAAATACGAAATATAATCCTCAGAAAAGCAGACAGTTACCGTGTTTGGCATGTTACAGTGTTACACGCAACAAAAACTTAATCAACTAAACTCCATCTTCGGAACGAATCATACGCTTCAAGAGGGAGGATTCCTTGTAAGACCGGTGCGTCAGTCCAGTCTAAATGTATTCTCGTAAGAAATTTTGGTTATACTCGAATATGAAGAATGCAAACGAAACCAAAGGAAAATCTAGAAAGAAGCTATAAGTTCAAGTATGAGAAAGTAAATATAAAAACACGATGTAGTATTACCTATGTAACTCTGATTATGATGCAAAGTTCCTTAGGTCACGCATGCATATCCAAAGGAGGTTAGCATCGTAATCAGAATAACAGAGGCACTGCAATATTGTATTTACCTGCCGATACCGGGCATACAACTTTCAAGTACAGCGTCTAACATGGAGGGGAATATACACTATGTGATCAAAAGTATCAGGACACGTTGCTGAAAATGACTTAAAGTTCGTGGCGCCCTCCTGGAATTCAATATGGTGTTGCCCCACCCTTAGCCTTGATCACAGCTTCCACTTTCGCAGGCATACGTTCATTCAAGTGCTGGAAGGTTTCTTGGGGAATGGCGGCCCAATCTGCACGGAGTGCTGCACTGAGGAGAGGTACCGATGTCGGTCGGTGAGGCCTGGCACGAAGTCGGAGTTGAAAAACATCCCACGGACGTTCTATACGATTCAGGTCAGGACTCTGTGCAGGCCAGTCTATTACAGGGATGTTATTCTCCTGTAACAGCTCCACCAGAGACTGTGCCTTATGAACAAGTGCTCGATCGTGTTGAAAGATGCAGTACCCATCGCTGAATTGCTCTTCAACAGTGGGAAGCAAGAAGGTGTTTAAAACATCAATGTAGGCCTGTGCTGTGATAGTGCCACGAAACCAACAAGGCGTGCAAGCCTCCTCCATGAAAAACACGACCATACCCTAACACCACCGCCTCCGAATTTCACTGTTGGCATTACACACGCTCTCAGATAAAGATCGCCGGATTGCCTATTGGCTTCTGTCTCGGGTTCTTCGGCCGACGTTCATCTATTGATTTTTCTGACGTTTCGCCAGCACGAGTGGCTGGCATTGTCAAAGCTTCACCCTCCATTGCCGGTGGTGAACTGGAGGGTGAAGCTTTGACAATGCCAGCCACTCATGCAGGCGAAACGTCAGAAAAATCATTAGATGAACGTCGGCCGAATAATCCGAGACAGAAGCCAATAGGCAGTTTGTCAACAAGTGGCCACGAGAGCCTTAACAATTTTGGATCGACGGATGTTCGGCATACCCACACCCTGCCATCGGATCGCCACATTATGTACCGTGATTCGTCACACAACGTTTTTCCACTGTTCAATCGTCCAATGCTTACGCTCCTTACACCAAGTGAGGCGTAGGTTGCCATTTATCGGCCTGATGTGTGTTTGTAAGTAGCAGCTCGGCCATGAAATCCAAGTTTTCCCATAGCCCGCCTAACTGTCTTAGTACCTGCAATTGATTCTCATGCAGTTAGTTGGGAATTCCTGTGTGATGGTCTGGTTAGATGTCTGCCTAATAGAAAAAAAAAAAGTTCAAATGTGTGTGAAATCTTATGGGACTTAACTGCTAAGGTCATCAGTCCCTAAGCTTACACACTACTTAACCTAAATCATCCTAAGGACAAACACACACACCCATGCCTGAGGGAGGACTCGAACCATCTATTACACATTACGACCGTCTCAACTGTCGGCGGTCTCTGTTAGTCAACAGATGAGGTCAGCCTATGCGCTTTTGTGCTGTACATGTCCCTTCACGTTTCTACTTCACTATCACATCGGACAGAGTTGACCTAGGGATATTTAGGAGTGTGGAAATCTCACTTGCAGACGTATGACACAAGTGACACGCAATTACCTGACTACGTTCGAAGCCCGTGAGTTCCGCGGAGCCCACCATTCTGCTCTCTTGTGATGTCTAACGACTACTGAGTTCGCTAATATAAAGCACCTGGCAGCAGGTGGCAGCACAATGCACCTAATTTGAAAAACGTATGTTTTTGGGGGTGTCCGGATACTTTTGATCACATAAAGTACGTAATGGAAGTACATGTCGTAGACGCGTGTTTGTCGATATATGGAAGTTTGGGTCTGACTGGCTGTGAGTACTGCACTGATAGCCAAACGAGAGTTCCGTTTCGAGCGCCGAGCGGGAAGTTTCTTATTTATTTCACTTGCCGCAGCGTAGCTTGCGAGAAGTTTTCCTCGTTAGTGTTGTTCTGTCTGCCGAGTGAGTCGTACCTCCTACGCTCCGCCTTACTTTCTGTTTGTGTTCGTCTACCTGCAGCGGCGTCGGCCGCTCCGTTATAGCTACTATGGTTTAAACGTGTATTCCACGAAAAGGAACTGTAAGCTTCACTTTCGATGAAACGATGCGACATGTGCAGCCGGGTCTCTAGAAATCCATGATTGGCTTGTAGATACAATTCATGTAAACACCGCTTATTTTGACGCAGAATAGTACATTATATACCCCTTCACGTTGACAGGTTATTGTCACGACATGTTTCTCAAATCCCGTTCAAGCATCTCGATAATTCCGTTAGTAGTGTGTCGCTCGCAGATGCTGAAATTCACTATACCAATGTTCGAGTGTTCAACCCACTACCGGAGGCTGATGACAACATTCTAAAGGACGTATTGACTCTTTATGGTAAGGTGAAGAAACCCTGTCGTGAACGGTGGTCTACTCAAAACAGATTACAGTGTTATAGTGGATTCGTTTCGTGGAAATGCATGTCAAACGTAACATTCCATCACATTTACTGGTGTATGGTTATCGCGTTCGTGTCATGTTTACTGGTCAAGAGGGAACCTTCTTTCTATGTAATGAAAGTGAACACTTTCGGTATAATTGCTCGCGGAGAGTTTTTGTATTAAAGCCTTCATTAGTGCAGCGTAGCAAATTGATGGTTGCAGATCTTGTTCCTTCCACTCCCGACGTCGGACCTGCTTCTGCTTCAGATCATAATGAACAAAAATTCAATTCTGATAATCGTGTAACTGAATTTCCGCTCTTACCCTCCGCGACAGGTTTATAATGCAGTTGCCCCCAGGATAGAACCCGTAACAGTGACAAACAAACAAACAAAAAATGGCTCTGAGCACTATGCGACTTTACATCTGAGGTCATCAGTCCCCTAGAACTTAGAACTACGTAAACCTAACTAACCTAAGGACATCACACACATCCATGCCCGAGGCAGGGTTCGAAACTACGACCATGGTGATCACGCGGTTCCAGAATGAAGCGCCTAGAACCGCTCGGCCACACCGGCCGGCAGTGACAAACAAGCGACATCGCACTCAAGATAGTGAGGATGAGGATTTGGCTGTCCCTCCTGCCGCGACCTCCTCTACACCGATTGTGTCCCCTACTCCTCTCGATGCTGCGATACTTCCCATCCGTGGTACGGTGACTGGACGAAGTTATCTGTGGCTTCCATCCTGCTCACGAAGTGGCTCCTCCTGAGCTGCCTTTTTGTCCTCCGTTACAGTCTGAGACAACGCAATGTCCATCTCCTCCTTCGTCTCCAGACTCTGACGGTTTCCCGAATTTGCCGCCTCCAACAACTCCTAAGGAGAATAAAATTAGCGACCAAGTATCACCTGTTGTATTGGTAGTTCCACAGAATGCTTCAGCCTTAGTGACTGGACCTGCAATACATGACCCTTGTTCTGATGGACAGGAGGCTGTGCCTATAACCCCTCCCACACCTCCGTCTGCAGAGGCCGCCTTGTCACGTAGCCGATACAAGCAGCGTATACAACTTACCGTACGGTGGCACGTAGGCAATGTAAGAATAAAGGTTGTGATGATGGAGGTTCTGGTCTCTCGCGGTCTGGTTCATCTGTGGACACCGCAATGGACCTTGACGTTCAGCTGTCTATCGAATTCTGCGCAATACGTTCCGTACATCCCTGTGTAGCTGTGATCAATGACCCACGCCTACACGTTCCTTTCCTCAAACGTTAATCGCGTGGAATCAGAATTGCGATTGACTTCGCTGCGTCAGTTCATTTATGGTTCATATGCGGACATAATCTTCTTTCAGGAGGTGTTATTTAGTAATTTCTCCTTACCCGATTTTCGTATGAACTATAATGTAGCACACGAATGTTCTACGTGGACAGCCCCATTCTTTCGCAATGGCATTCCTATTGCTGAGGTGGAAATGTTGGATTCTAGCAGGGGCATAGATTGTCAGCTTTTTAATCATACCTTGGTTCCTTTATATGCCCCTTCTGGCACTGGTCGAGCAGTGGATCGTTCGCGTTTTTATGAGGAGGATATTGCTTATCTGTTGCGTAAGAGTCCTACTGGTCTTATTTAGGGTGGTGATTTTAACTGTGTATTGAGTCCTGCGGATCAATCTCCCAATTTTAATTTATCTCGTGAATTATATGAATTGGTTCGCTCCTTGCGCCTAAAAGATGTCTGGATATGTAAATACCCGACGTAGGTTAAATTTTACCCACTTTACTGCGACTTCTAGGAGCAGGTTAGATAGGTTTTACTTATTACACTGCCAAAGCGATAGTATTCTTAATGTTGAAGTCATCGCACCTTCCTTCACGGATCACTGTGCTGTGGCCACAACTCCCAATTTTGCGCGGCGACCAGTCAAATTGTTTCGCGCTCCGTGGATGTTAAAACGTCGCTCACCTAGCTGACCCCTCTCTCGATGATGTGATGCGAGTCGTGTGGGAGCGTACTCTTCGGTCCACTGGCAAAACCGAGGCTCAGGCAAACTATGATACATTTCTGTGCTGCGAAAGCGCGGGACTTTCTGAGAGCTTATAAATATTACTATTCCACCCTGAGTAAACACTATGCTGCTTCGGGGCACGCAACTCTGCGAATTGCGGATGTTAGGCGTGTAATGGCAAAATTGTTGACCTTGAAGAGAATACAAGGCCGCGTTCATTGGAGATAGAAGAACTGACTTCCTTATATCATTTGCTTCAGCACCAGACCCGTCGCTGACGCGTTTGTATTCATTCTCTCACGACAAATGATGGACGTATCGTAATGGCGCATAGTGTACGTATTTTTCACCGGTGCTATGTAGACATCTACGACATCGATGAGTCCACTGAAACCTTTTACAATCCACTTGTCAGCGTCTTGGATACGACAATTACACCTGAACATAATGCGACGTTCTTAGCTGCCTTTCAGCCTGAGTAAGTTTACAGAGTTATTGTGGAATCGGCTCCTCATAAGTCTACGGGTCTAGATGTACTTCCCAAGGAATTTTACGTTCACTTTTGGCCGTTGTTGGGTGCTACCTTTACGTCCCTTTTGAATGAACTGTTATAGGGTTGATTAGTGTCGACTTCGTTGAAAGTGGGAAAAAAATGGTTTAATCCAGAAACCCACTGGACCGGCTTCCCCTGATAGCTTTCGCCCACTTACTTTGTTAAACTTTGATTATAAGACTGTGGTGAGGGCAGTTAAAAGTAGGATGTCGGCTCTTATGGAGACGATTGTCGCAAAACATCAATGCTGCGTACCTGGTCGTACCATTCTTACACCTATAGTCGTATTCGTGACGTGGTTTTGGTTACTGCTGTAACATCCGTACCTTGTGCCCTTTCTTTTCTAGACTTTGATAAGGCATTTGATCGTGTTAATCACGGCATTATACTCCTGATTCCGGAGGTAGTTGGTTTCACTGTTGACGCACGGCGAGTGCTCTCAAATCTGTTTACGGCAATTTCGGCTTCGGTGGTTGTTAATGGTCATCTGAGCACCAATAAATATCCATAAGGGAGTGCCTCAAGGAAGCCCGCTGTCAGTGACTTTGATTTGTCTCTTTAGCCCCTACTTCGGATACTTGCATCCCAGCTGACAGTTTGGACGCTTTCCGGCGGGACTACAGCTGTTCGTGCTCACACGGGTGACGTGGTGGTTCTACTTCGCAATCCTGCTGAGATACCTCCACTGAAGTCTGTAATCGATGATTTTTGTCGGAGTTCAGGTGCAAAACGTTATGAAGGAAACTGAAAGCTTCTTCCCTTGGGAGGTTTTGATGACGCGATTGTTCCATGGGCTACTGCGGTGGATCGACATACGTCTGACGGTATTATCATTGATCGTTGTCCACCCAAAATGGCGGCACTCAAATGGAAGTCTGTTACGGAAAAATTCAGGGAGCGATACTAGAGCATGGAGGGCGTTCTCTTACTCTGCTCTAGAAAGTCTGAATACTGGATACATATTATGCGGCTCAAATTTATCCGCTTCCGATTTTGCCGATGCGCGTTGCGTCCTCGTGTTATAAAGTAGTAAATAACTTGATTTCTGTATTGGGCTTAGTGACACGGATTTATATAGTCGTTATACGTCTCCAGATACGATACGACATCGATTTACTTGTGCAGGTCACATGGCAAACTGGTCTTGGATCAGGACACAATTGGCCTTCCTTAATCGATCTTCTGAGACTGCATACACGAAAGACATCGAGTTGCGTCCGGATTCTTGTTTCTTTTCCGCGGTCGGAAACCCATACCGTTATGTGGTTGCTGGGACACTTTGTTCATTATGTTGTTGAAGGCGAGGGGGAAGATCACATGAACTTCATGCATAGACGCTCACTGCCTATTGGTCATACTTGCGAATGCTTCGATATCGAGACCTCTTCGCCAACATGTTGAATCTTGTTTCCCGTCGGCAAGATGCTGGTTACTTTAATTTATCTGTGATGTTTCCCTTTTTTATGTATTACCAGACACTTCATGATCAGTTTGACACGCCATCGGGAGAAAACAACATTTACCGTCTAGCTAAGTCACGTCACCATTCAACTCAGGACATTGGGCACGTCATGCATATCAAGGGAGCCGACGCCAAACTGTTAAGAGATAAACAATCTATTCTCCAGCGTTGGGTAGACTACTTTCATAACACCAGCAACAAATGGTTTACGCATCCACCAATTAGTAGTCCTGACCCTACCTTAGGACCCGTTACCTCAGTTACACCTGAAGAAGTAATGCTTGCCATCAGCAAGATGAAAAATGGAAAAGCACCTGGCCCAGATGACCTACCAGCGGAAATCTGGAAAATGCTCGGAAAGCCTGCTTCAGAATTCCTTGCCTTACTCTTCAACCGAATCATCACTGAAAAACAGTTTCCACAAGCATGGACAACTAGCACAACAGTTCCAATCTGAAAGGGAAAACGAGACGTGAACGATTGTTAGACTTATCGCCCTATTCGACTCCTCTGTCATACTTTAAAGATCTTTGAACGTGTACTTATAGCAGACTCTGTAACACTAAACCCTGTGTGGATTTGTAAAGGGATGCAGCACCATCGGTCCTATCCATGCCACTCGCCTTTTGATGGAAAAACACAGAGAGAGGCTGAAGAGTGTTGTAGGCTTACAACCAGAATATGTCAACGGCAGGAAGAAATCGAGGAGATGTAGCAAAACAGCAGACCCCGCAAGTCGGGATTAACGGGATAAATGCTTCGAAAGCTAGAGAGTATGTTCCTTTCTGATTGATTCGGCTTGCCCTCCCCTGGGTTCCATGTTCGTTTTGTTTTGTGTTTCGACTTAGCATCTCTCCAGTTCTATTGTAAAATGTGTATAGATGAAGTATTGCTACACATTATCCTATACAAACCATGCAGTCAAATTGGGATTTTTTCTTAGTTTGCTATTTCCAATGAAATCTAGTTTCGTTTTCTTTCTACTTTTAGATTCTATTATAAATTATAAAAGTATATAAAACACAAAATAATGAACAGAATAAAAAAAATACTAAAAACCACACAAAAATAGTAGGCGATACATATCATCTGAGCTCGGTGGTGGGTTCTCGCCTACGTTCTCGGTTTCCTTCCCACTTTTATTTACTATTCTTTTATTACAATTAATTTTTCCTACGATATTCAGCTTATATTACATGATGATTTGACTATGGTCTACTGAAGTGTCATGAGAGCACCAAGTCATTCTGATAATAAAAAATAAAAAATAAAACGATAAGGTAAACTCTGGCGATAAGCAGGAATTCCGGGTTCGAGTCCAGGTCCTGCACAAATTTTCACTGTCGTCATTCCATTCCTCAGCTGATGATGGTTCTTATTCGCAATTGCGAATTCAATTAATGTTTAAAATATTAAACGGTTTGTCGAAAATATTGTAGCCTACGAAGGATTTGGAAAAGCAGTTGGCCATAAGAGAGGTTGTCTTAAACAGGGGTTATTAGCTAAACTCTAATAAAGGTAAGACTAACGGAATGGAATGTAATCGGTTTAAGTCTCTAAACGCTGACGGAATTAGAATCTAAACTGAGACACTGAAGTTGGTATACGAAATTTACTAATTCAGCTGAATAATCATTGATGAAGAGTTTAACTGAGTATTTCGTCCTTAAAAAGACGGCATAGTGAGGGCTGCAACTCTTTCTGAATATGAATAAAACATTCTACTATCTCAAAATTTGAATGACGCAAGGGTTGTAACTATCCACCAATGTCGATCGTCCAAATGTTTGTTTTAATTCCGCTGACAAGTAATAAAGCTAGGAAGATGTAAAGAATAAAGCTGCTGAGTGACTAGACTAAGTCACAGGTTCAGTAGAAACCGTGTATTAATTTGTTCTAAAACCAGTTCCAGAAGGAATAATTCGCCACCACGCAGCAGTCTGAAGCCCTTCGGATAGTAGTACCAGGCCATGTAGGCGTAGGCCATATACGGTGACAGCAGGGTGGCCATGGACAGACCGATAAAGGCAGTTCGGGTGCAATTACTGCTACTGAAGAAGTAATCAAATTTTACAAATCGTCAGTATTTGGTTTGTGTGAATTGCTGACAGACGCAATGCTCCATGTTATGCCAGGTCAGATAGGGAATTCAAGGCTCATTACGTATATTATGAAAAGTTTCATACAATATATAGAATGTCTTCCAGTACTTCGTGCTTCTTACTGGTAAACTGAGATCGTTTGAGTCATAGTCCGGGAATATGGTATTCGACCTGAGGCTAATAATTAGTGTAGATTTAATTTTATTTGAAAGATAACTGAAAACCGAATTTGTGGTGCTCGGAGAGTGAGGTGCCAAAGCAAGGTTGGTACCTCGCAACGCAACCGCAAAAGAACATAATCGCTCGAAGTTGCATCGACGCTAATGTTAAAGAATTATGGTCAGAGTCGGTTGGCATCTTAGGAGGCAGGGCTGACAAGTTTGACAGGTTAGCACCTAATACTGAAAAATTATACTCTAATATGTCAGGTTAGAAAACAAGTTAGAGACTGAGAACAAGCAATTAAGATCTGAAATTCAATTTTAAACTAACCAGCTGCGGAAACTGTTGAAATGCAAAACTTATCTAACAAGAAAGGATTAAAAACCGAGATCAGCCACTTAAGAAAATATGTTCAGGAAATTAGGCAAGATGTAGTAAAGAGTTCTCCAATAAGCTTTAAAAAGAAGGTATCTACAGTAGTATCAAAGGAAATGATTGCGGTAAGTAGTAACCAAGAAACTTTAATGATTGAATTAGGAACTGGATAAGTAGAAGTTATTGACCACAGAAGTCAGTCTCCTATCGTGGAAAATCTGTCTAATAAGTGAATTCAATTGGAATTTAATGTATTTATTGACGTTAAACCTATGGTTAAGAGTGGGATGGTAGTAGATGAATTAGAGTTACCCGAATTGCTAGTGTATGATCCAGTGGGCAGTCTGCATCCAGTTGTGTGTAAGATTTTCTAAATGTTGGGCAGAGGTAAAAACAATGAGAGTTGCTGTTGATTTTTTGAGAGGTGTAGTTGTTGAAAGGGGATCTAAATACCACGATACATTTAAAACAATGGATAAGAATAACTACCTGGGTCTTATTGAGTGTGCGATGATCGGAAACCTGGTTGTGAAATGCATTTAAACTGTCAGGAGTACTCAGATTAGTATTTCAGCATTGAGCACAGGGTATGCGGAGAAATTTCCACAGTTTCATTATTAAAGAGATATTAACATGTGTATCAATTTTAAACAGTATTTTACTAAGTATTTCAACATTAGTGAATCTGTGGATGCACTGCTAATCTGTAGATACTTGGTACATAGTTTATTATGTCAGTTAGTGTCTGCTGTAAAGGAAGATTCTATTAGTAGTGGACTCAGTGTTGTGTCAGTTACCCTATGTAGACGTATTGTGTTTACTAAACAGAAGTGCATTATTTAACGGAGAAGTAGAAGGTTGGGACTTAAGGTACAGTTATTGCCCAAATCCGGGCGGAGACTTTGATATTCGTGAGGAAGACAGCTAGAATCCCTGCAAATGTGGTGTGTCTCACATTAACCAGTGACAGAACTGGAAAGAGACTTTTGTTTAAGTCATCAGTTATCTGACTGATTTGATACAGCCTGTCTCTAATTCCTCTCCTGTGGCAAACTACACATCAAAGTAGAAATTGCAACATACGTCCTCAGTTATTTGGTGTATGAATTCTCTGTCTTCCTTTACAGTTTTTACCCTATATAGCTCCCTCTAGTAACATCGAAGCTATTCCCTGATGTCGTCCCATCAGATCCCATCATCCTGTATCTTCTTCTTGTCATTGTTTTCCATGTATCACCCTCCTCACCGATTCTGCGGAGAATCTCCTCATTCCTTACCTTACCAGTCCACCCAGTTTTCAACATTCGTCTGTAGCATCACATCTCAAATGGTTCGATACGCTTCTGTTCCAGTTTTCCCGTAGTCCATGTTCCAACGTACGTTTCCAGAAATTTCTTACTGAAATGCTTGATACTAACAGACTTCTCTTGTCCAGGAGTGCCATTTTTGCCAGTGCTGGTCTGCTTTATATGTCTGTCCATCATGGGTTGTTCTGCTTACTAGGTATCACAATCCCATTACTTCGTATACTTCGTGACCCCAATTCTGATGTTAGGATTCTCACTGTTCTTACGTATATGAATATAAGGAGTGTATAAACTAAGGGTCAATGCATAAATGCAAATTTGTACAAACTGCCCACAGATGCATTTGTCCTGCTGTTAAACAGATATCTCATCCAGTGAATGGAGCAGTTTAAAATAAATTTTGCAGCCGCGCTGGTGGAACTGTAAAATTAAGTTAGGTAGTCACTGGCTGGCGCTCTTAAACGAATATTGCATCCATTAATGTTGTAGCCACTGCATAGGAGCTGAATGAGGAACTGTGTTTATTCTTGCTCTTTTTATAGTTAAATGGAAAAGAGGAACACTGAAAAAGAGAGGTTTTATATAGAGAAGGAACTGTTTCAGGTGCTTGTTAAAATTTATTGTTGTCGATGATGATTTTCAGTAATGAAATGTACGAGGGCATGCTGAAAAGTAATGTCTCCGAATTTTTTATTTTGAAACTATTAAAGGTTTTTAAATAAAACAAAAGGTATTTACATTCTACATCTTGTCTACACATTTGCAGTCCCCTGCCGATAGAGAATACCGAATTGTATCATACAATGTAACATTGCGGTGTGTAAAGTTGGAGCCCGCATCTCGTGGTCGTGCGGTAGCGTTCTCGCTTCCCACGCCCAGATTCCCGGGTTCGATTCCCGGCGGGGTCAGGGATTTTCTCTGCCTCGTGATGGCTGGGTGTTGTGTGATGTCCTTAGGTTAGTTAGGTTTAAGTAGTTCTAAGTTCTAGGGGACTGATGACCATAGATGTTAAGTCCCATAGTGCTCAGACCCATTTGACCATTTTTTTTGTAAAGTTGGAATGTCGGTCCGTAAGAAACAGCATGCTGCAATCGAGATTCGAATTCAAGAAATTCTTCCACACTTGGTTCTCCCTCTCCTTCAACCACACAGGTTGACACAATGCCAGACCACACATTCTCCATCCGATTTTAAACTGTTTCCAAGACATAAAGAACGACTTCAAGGACTTCAGTTTGATAGTGCTGAAGCGGCTCAAGCAGAGGTGAGGTTGTGACTCTGTCAACCAAGTCAAACATTCTACAGGGACGGTATCAATAAACCGGCTTCTCGTAGGAAGAAACGTGCACTTCGCCAGTGTGACGATGTTTAGTAAAAAATATGTAGGCATAAAATGTAAGGATGTAGAATGTTAGCGATGTTTTTTTACTTAAAAGGCCTTAAGAACTTTTGTAAAAAAAATTCGGAGGTATTACGTATCAGGAGGCCCTCGTATTACAAAAATATAAATATTTACACACTGGTTAGAAGTAGCAAAACACACCTACACTAAGGTGTCGAAAGTCAGACGATACCTCCTAATATAGTGTCGGATCTCCTTTAGCTCCTCGTAGTGCAAGAAGGCGACATGACATGGACTCAACTAGTAGGAAGACCCCAGCAGAAATACTGATTCCTGCTGCCTCTACATCTATCCATAATTGCGAAAGTGTTGAGGGTGCTGGATTTTAAGCATGAACTGACCTCTCGATTATGTCCCATATTCGCTCGAACCGTCCACATTGCTCTTCGAACCAGTCGTGAACAGTTGCGGCCCAATGACATGGCACATTGTCATCCATAAAAATCCCATCATTGTTCGGGAACATGAAGTCCATGAATGGCTGAAAATGATCTCCAGGTAGCCCAACATATCCATTTCCAATCAATGATCGGCTTAGTTGGACAAAATGACACAGTCCAATCTATGTAAACACAGCCCACACTATCATGGAGTCACCACCGGTTTGTCCATTGCCTTGCTGACCTAATGGATCCATAGCTTCGTGGGGTGTGCGTCACATTCTAACATGCCATCAGCTCTTATCAACTGAAATCGAAACTCACCTGACCAAGCCACAGTTTTCCAGTCGTGTAGCGTCCAACTGATATGGTCACGAGCCCAGGAGAGGTGCTATTAGCAAGGGCACTCGCAAGCCCACTGACAGCAAATTTCGCCGCACTGTCCTAACAAGGATGTTGGTCGGTCTTTCTATATTGATTTCTGCAGTTATTCCATGCAGTGTTGCTTGTCTGTTAACACTGAAAACTCTAAGCAAATGTCACTTCTCAGGGCCTTTAGGCGATGTCCATGGTGACAGTTAATCCCTGCAATATGGGATTCTCGGCACACTTTTAACACTGTGATTCTCAGAATACTTGGGGTTGGGTTGTTTAGGGAAGGAGACCAGACAGCGAGGTCATAGGTCTCATCGGATTGAGGAAGGAAGTCAGCCGTGCCCTTTCAAAGGATCCATCCCGGCATTTCCCTGGAGCGATTTAGGGAAATCACGGAAAACCTAAATCAGGATGGCCGGAGGCGGGATTGAGCCGTCGTCCTCCCGAATGCGAGTCCAGTGTCTAACCACTGCGCCACCTCGCTCGGTCAGAATACTGAATACCCTAACGATTTCCTAAATAACATGCCCCATACGCTTATCTCCAACTACCATTCCATATTCAAAGTCTTTTAATTCCCGTCATACGGCCATAATCATGTCGGAAATCTCTTTCATGAATGACCTGAGTACAAATGACAGCTCCGCCAATGCACTGACCTTTCGTACTTTGTGTATACGATACTACTGCCATTACTGCCATCTACGTATGTAGATATATAGATATGGCCTCTAAGGAGAAAGTGTTTTTAAGAATGTGATTAATAATATTAAGAATGTAAAGTACCTATACAGGACGAGTTTTTCCACCGTGTAGAATATCTAGGTATTGATGGATGAGAGGATATGTAACAAAGACGTATCACGAACTTATGTCACGAATGTGCAAGATTTCCGTACCAGAGACTGTTTGTTCATTCATACAGTGTAGGAGCACGTTTAACAATGAATAAAAAATAGTAATACTGATAAGCAACTATGACCAGCATAGTGAACGCATTATTGTAGCCAAGATAGACACGAAGCCTACACCCACCATAGCAGAACAAGTTTATATGCGAAGATGTGGAGGAGACAGAGGAAATGTATGATCAGCTAAAAGAAATTATTCAGATAGTTAAAGAAGACGAAAATTTAATAATCATGCAGGACAGTAATTCGATAGTAGGAAAAGGAAGAGAAGGAAAAGAAGTAGATGAATGTGGACTGGGAGAAAGGAATGAAAGAGTAAGGGGCTTGGTAGAATTTTGCACAGAGAATAATTTAATCATACCTAACACTTGGCTTAAGAATCATGAGGAAAGGCTGTACGCGAAGCAAAATTCTGGAGACACCGGGTGGTTTCAGATTGATTATATAATGGTTAGGCAGAGATTTTGGAACCAGATTTTAAACTGTAAGACAAATGCACGGGCAGATGTGGACCACAATTAATTGGTTATGAACTACAGATTAAAACTGAAGAAACGGAAAAAAGGCAGGAATTTAAGCAGACGGGACTTGGATGAACTGAAGGAACCAGAGGATGTAGAGAGTTTCAGAAGGAGCGTTAGGGAACGAATGAAAAGAACAGGGGAAAGGAATACAATAGAAGAAGAAGGGCAGCTTTGAGAGAAGAAATAGTGAATGCAGAAGAGGAAAAAGAAGCTAAAAAGATGAGGGCTGGTGGAAATCCTTCGGTAACACTAGAACTTTTGAATATAACTGATGAAGGGAGAAAATATAAAAATGCAATAAATGGAGAAGGCGAAAGGGAATACAAACATCTACAAAATGAGACCGACAGGAAGTGCAAAACGTCTAAGCCGGAATGGCCAGATCACAAATGCAAGGATTTGAATGCATGGATTACTAGGGGTAAGATGGATGGTGCCTTCAGGAAGGTTAAAGAGACCTTTCCGGAAAGAGAACCACCTGCATTAATATCAAGAGCTCAGATGGAAAACCAGGTCTAAGTAAAGAAGGGAAAGGTCGAAGGACTATATAGAGAGTCTACACAACGTAGATATATTTAAGGGAAATATTGTGGACATGGAAGAGGGCGTAGATGAAGATGAGAAGGGAGATATAATTTTGCGTGAAGAATTTGACAAAGCACTGAAAGGCTTACGTCGAAACAAGGCCCCACGAATAGACAACATTCCGTTAGAGCTACTAATAGCCTTGGAAGAGTTATCCATGACAAAATCTCTCCATCTGGTGAACAAGATGTATCGAACAGGCGAAATACCGTCACACTTCAAGAATAATATAATAATTCCTATTCCAAAGAAAGCAGACGCTGACAGTTGTGAAAATTACGGAACTATCAATTTAACAAGTGACACCTACAAAATACTAACACGAATCCTTTACAGAAGATTGGATAAATTGATAGAAACCGATCACGGGAAAGAACAGTTGGATTCTGGAGAAATAAAGGAGCACGTGAGGCAATACTGCCCTTACGACTTCTCAAAGAAGGTAGGTTAAGGAAAGGCAAACCTACGTTTATGGTATAGGTAGATTTAGAGACAGCTTTTGTCAGTGTTGACTGGAATACTCTCTTTCAAATTCTAAAGGTGGCACGGGTAAAATACAGGGAGTGAAGGGCTATTTACAATTTGTACAGAAACCAGATGGCAGTCATAAGATTCGAGGGACTCGAAAGGGAAACAAAGGTTGACAAGGGAGCGAGACAGTTGTAGCGTATCGGCAATGTTATTCAATTTGTATATTGAGCAAGCAGTAAAGGAAATTAAAGGAAAATATGGAGTAGGAATTAAAATCCAGGTAGAAGAAATGGACACTATGACGTTTGCCGATGATATCGTAATTCTGTCAGAGACAGCAAATGACTTGGAAGAGCAGGTGAACGGAATGGACAGTGTCTTCTAAGGAGGATATAAGTTGACCATCAACAAAAGCAAAAGAGGGTAATGGAAGATTAATTAAATCAGGTGATGCGGTGGCAATTATATTAATTGGGAAATGAGACACTTAAAGTGGATTAAAAGTGTGTCCTGGACCGAGACTCGAGTTCGAGTTTTGCTGCGGTGCACAGTTTTAATTTACCAGAAAGTTTCA
The DNA here is from genome assembly GCF_021461385.2 of Schistocerca piceifrons. NCBI lineage: Eukaryota > Metazoa > Arthropoda > Insecta > Orthoptera > Acrididae > Schistocerca > Schistocerca piceifrons. The sequence continues at coordinate 51,118,443 of NC_060138.1, forward strand.
TATCAGCGCACACTCCGCTGCAGAGCGAAAATCTCATTTTCCACTTGAAGTAGTAAATGGATTTTCTGTTTTAGAAGGAAAATAACTGATGATGGTCGAAGTAGGGAGGATATAAAATGCAGTCTGGCAATGGGAAAAAAGCGTTTCTGAAGAAGAGAAATTTGTTAATATCGAGTACGTGTCAGGAAGCCCTTTCTGAAAATATTTGTATGGAGTGTAGCCATGTATGGAAGAGAAACATGGCCGATAAATAGTTTGGACAAGAAGAGAATAGAAGTTTTCGAAATGTGGTGAGATAGAAGAATGCTGAAGATCGGGTGGATAGGTCACGTAACTAATGAGGAGGTACTGAATAGAAATGGGGAGAAGAGAAATTTGTAGTACAACCTGACTCGAAGAAGGGATCGGTTCGTAGGACACGTTCTGAGGCATCAAAGGATCGCCCGTTTAGTACTGCCGAGAAGTGTGTGTGGGGAAGTGGGGTAAAAATCGTAGAGGGAGGTCAAGAGATGAATACAGCAGAAGGATGTAGATGGCAATAGTTACTTAGAGATAAAGAGGCTTGGATCGGATAGAGTAGCACGGAGAGCTGCATCAAATCAGTCTTTGGACTGAAGACCGCTACAATAACTGCACTGCATTGTTACAGAGAGTGCGGTAATAAAGCTCTGTTCCACGCTGCCACAGTTAATGAGTTCAAAATGGTTTCCATGTGCCTGCGTGTGTCAAAGCCAGCAAGAACACTCTACTCCAGTGTCTCCCAATCTGCAGTCGGATCTGCACATCCGGCGAATGAGCAGGCCATGCAGCTGGACCCACTCGATCGATCCATTGACCACGTAAAGGTGGCCTCATCCGTGGATAGGATCGATGACATAAATCCCGGAATCATGATGTCTGGTGAAGAAACCAGTGGCAAAAGTGCTCTCGATGAGGAAAATCTTTCACTAGTAAGCCCTGCCCACGCTGTTAGAGATAAGGGTAGTAACAATTGTCCTGGATAACGTTCCACAACGTCATCTGGCTTACCCTGTACAGGCGGGATAACTGCCCGGTTCTCACATGACGGTGGCCTTCCACAGTGTTAACCATATTTTCGTCCAGGTCTGGTGTACGATCATTTTGGTTACGTCCTTCATGAATTCCTTCTCCCTGAAACTACCCTGTCTCAGACAAACGGCGTAACACTGCTGACAACACTGAACACTGTAGTAGTCGTCAGCGGGGATAGGTCTTCTGGTACAACATTCTGCCCGCCACCCGTTGCCACTTGCCATTTCGTAAGTAAACCCCATGACGGCCAGCTCTCGGTTTCGGTTCGAATACGGAATCATTGTGTACAGCGCTGTATCACATCCACTGCAAGGTGAGTCAGGAAGAGAAGTGAATCGGATACAACATTACCTGTTATTATGGCACTAGAGGGCGCTAGGGCATAACGTATGAGGAACAGTACCGCCCTTTAGGAGGAAACCATGCATACTGTAACTGTAGGTGCATGGGGCAGTGCGTATTAGAAAGTATACTTTGTAAGAGAGTATGTTGAATAAATGGTCTCTAGTAAGGAAATCATAGATTTCCGGAGATAAGTTCATTGGAACATTTTTTTGTTCCGTATTCTCTCATCGATCAGTCCCTAGAGTTTGTACACGTTGGAAAAAATCACCCTGTATACATGAAGAGAGTAACAAACATAGCTCTAAAACCATGATTGTTGTATTTATAATATTTTGTCTGCTCTCATCAAAAAACATACGATAGTGAATATGTCAATCAACAGTCGTCCCAGAATTTGACTTATTTCGACCGACTCAGCAATCTATTCGGTGTCGGCTGTAGATATTGCGCCAAATCTCCGTAAACTTGAATTAAATATCCGTTGCACTTATTCGGTGATTAGAATATGAGAGACCGCTTTGGGTAGCTTCACCGGAGTCAGAGTTGAACTACTCTTTGAGTGGTCGGGATCGTGATGTTCGAACAGATAAGCAAACAGTTTGAGTTTAATCCGGCATTCCCGAATAGCTGAAACGACCAAGAGTGAAACAAACGTAAAATGCAGACTATTAATAGCAAGAAGATGTTCGCCGAAATAGAGAAGCGTCGTGACACGTGATAAATTTTGCGTGTTGGAATACTTTTTAAAGTATATGTGTAGAGTGTAGCAGTGTACTGAAGGGAAACATGGACGATAACGTGACACGCAGAAAAAGAATACAAGATTTTAACAAGTGATGCTATGCAGCTGAAGAATGCCGAAGATTAGGTGGGTGCATCGAATAAGTAATGAAGACGAACTCAGTCGAATCTGAGACACAAGGAATTCGTGACACAGCTTCCGTAACAGAAGAAATAGTTAATTTGGTTATGTATATAGGTGTGGTTCAAAACTGTGAAGTGAGACCAAAGCTTGAGTGACGTGAACAGGCCCAAGTGAATGTACGTAGCAGGAGGCCGTGTAGCTTGGAGAGCCGCATCAAACCAGCCTTCAAACTGAATAATACAATAACAACAAGAATGATACAAATTAAAAGCTTTTAGAAACCAGTAATTATACAAGGTGTTTGTTTTAAACTGAGACAACTGGAAAAAGACGCATCGTACGAAAAAAAGTTCTGACTTAAAGGATGACGTTTGTAAAGAGCACTCTGGCTGTGCTACAGCTGACCACCGCGTAAGAAACCATCGTGTATGGGCGTGGTCAACTTTGTATTTTCCCCATTTTTATTTCATGTTTGATTTCTACGCCAAAAAAGTTGCGATTTATTCAAATCATTGTTACCCTTTCGTGGTAAAGTGCACTGTAAGCAACAAATATTAAATGTTTCTCTTTTTGCAGTTAAGAGCCGGTACATTTCCGTGTACATTTTATTTACTATGTAAATGTAAACCTGCGTGTTCTAACGGTTGATATTTATGTTCGAAATTTACTTACACGTTGCAGACTCTATTGTACAGTGCAATATGGGTAGCCGTTTCCCTATCTGGTTACAATCTATATTTGGCGTGATACAAGAACAACGAAGTTGTAATAATTTTCTGTTTCCATCGGGTTGCTTGATAGCGGCGAGATCCCTTGCCTTTCACCACTGTGGTGCTTGATTTACTTGAGTTCCCTCAGTTAACGCCAACGGGATGCTCGATTTCGATACATTAGCGTTATTTAGGTGAGTCTCCTTGCCTCTCACTGTTGGGGTGCTTGATTTCGGCGAATATCCATCGCAGGTCCGCCTGTCACTATCGCATGATTGACTTTTATCTTACCACAACGGTTGGGGTATGCATTCCACCGGTATCCCCGTAGGGCCAGCACGAAGGTTACGGCGGATGGTGAGTGATTTCCGTGTGTAAACAAAGCACCAACTGGAGGTGTTCTAGGGCGGCCACCGAAATGGTGCATTCCGTTGGTTTGGGCACTCAAGGCAATAAACCCCGTAGGGAACAGAAAACCAGGTTACCATAAAAGCAACTCATTTGCCAGAAATGTCAATCTCTAGCCATATTATTTGTACTCTACAGTCCATTTACGACACTCAGACAACATTTGAACATCAGTATTGACCTTTAAAACATAAAGGTTAACATTTTCACAGTAATTTAAATGTACGGTCAAATGCGAAGATTATTTATTGTAATAACAGGCACATCGTTTTCGAAATATTTATCTGTCTCAAGTTTAAAAAAACACACTGGAAAATCATGAGCTACTGATTTAGGAACACATAAGTAGTAAAATCTTTGCGACTCCATTGACTGAGGGGTACAGCAACCATTACCAATTATTTCAAAAAGAAAATAGTCTAGGTTGCCAAATAATGATAATAACCCGTTCCACCCATCACGTTGTGGTGTATTCTGAAAATTAGCATTCGTGATAACGTGCGAGACAGGGCATGTACCTTAAACACAATAGCACCGGAGAGCTGTAAGTTTGGCCCTATTTGTGCACTTATACGTTTGCAGATGCTGGTGTGTTTAAGGTCCGCGCCGTATCTAACGTGTGTAGAATATTACATAATCTGATGATGCCTCAAAAGGGTGAAATGCTTTATTAAATAATCAACTTTTCAAAGAAGAACATTTTGTTTTTGGAATCTGACATACATAGTAATGTACAATACTCATTTTATACTGATCGTAGTATCGAATAGTCGATGGGTGTAGTGGTCGAGACATAGAAATGGTCTCCGTTAAACGACAGCTTCGCCATCCCATTGCCTTCACAGAGATTGATATGAACGTGGTGGAAGGCGTGCTCCATGACATTGCAAAAATGCTGAAAAGAATTGCCGTGGGGTGCTACGACCGTGGATGAGCGGCGGACAAGATGGCGGGGTGATCAGAGCAAGACAAAAATGGACCATCACTTCCGTTGAGCCTTCCCCAGATTAATTTTGGATCCAAGACGTGGATTAAGTTTCAAAAGATACGCTGCACTCCATAGGGTTGCAGTAGGTTGTAAAAAAGCATATAAATCGAACAGTGCACTATGAGCAACGGGACAAGTAATCAAAATTTCCTGGATCTCTCGTTCGATTCCTGATGCTATATAAATTTTGAATAAAATATCTTCGGTGTAAGGAATTATCCCAGTTCTGTGAACAGTCTTTTGAATGAGGGGGACTGAGCGAACAAACCCTTTTGCACCCTTGAGGCGTGAAACGGTCGTGGAACATCCGAAGTATCAGCAATGGTCAACGGCATGAGGATTCATAAGTCAATGTAAATCATTGCTCAAATGCACATAATGGATATCCTCAGGATATGTGGAGTGGAAATGATGATTTTCTCATTGAAAAAAGATTCTATATCAGTCCCCTCTTCGGATGCCCAGGAGAGTACTGTCAAGAAGGAGGTGTCCATGAGAAAAAGATTGATTAACCAAGAAAAGGGTAATATTCCAAGTGTCGTAACAAGGAATCTCGGAAGTCGGAATCTGGTAGAGTAATTTGTAAATCTGAAAAGGAAAACGCGAAGGCTCCGCGTAGATATGGTGCGGGTCAGTGAAGTGACATGCAAGATACTTGTTTTTTTAAATAACACTACCTTTTCTTGCTGCTAGTTACTTTATTTATCCCATACGCGTTTCGCCTTTCCTGTTCTAAGGCATCATCAGTGGGATCTATAACGATACAGTTAGTTTTGGATTATGCAAGAAGTTAAGTGTTTATAATCAGACGGGTGTAAGGCAATATAAAGAGCAGCAGAAAATGTTGTAAATGGAAGTGGAATTCGTCACAAATAAGGAAGAATGGCAGAGAGTTAATTACTGTTAGCAGTTCACTAACAGCATTGTTCTCATTACAATCGAAAGGAAATCAACGCCATAATCAAAACTTCAGGTACATAGGCCAACGTCCCAAGTGGAAAATAAGGAAAGAAAGGAAATATGATAGGGCATTGAAAGCGTTGTAAATTATGTAATGGGACATAAAAATGTAATGAACATGGCGGATAGGAACGGTGTAGTGGACGAGGGAACAAAACAAGAGTTTCAGGAGAATATGGGTACGATAATAGTTTTAGTAGTAGTAGTAGTAGTAGTAGTAGCAATGCTAGTAGTAGGGAGAGAGGTAATTGAGTTTTGCAATAAACTTCAGCCAGCAATGGGAAATATACTGTTCAAAAATCACAAGACGTTGAGGTATGCTTGTAAAAGGTACGGAGATAAGATATACAAATTTTTTTTAGAATTTCTAAAGACATTGAAGGAAGTGGCAACCAAACGATTATCGGAGTTGGTTTGGGAGATCAAAGAGTCTCTAGACGTATCTCCAAACTTTCAGACATATATCACCACGCAGTCCCTAAGTTTCAGACGGTGGTAAATGGAGCACTGTTGCAGTCCATTGCAGTGGAGACAGCGTAACAGCCAACGCATCCGAGTTACTGACGAGAATATTTCAGACAAGAATGGTAAAGGAAACTGAGTATCTGTTGGGGGACGATGAGACTTGCTGAGATTGCACATGATAGTGGAAGTGAGACTTACGAAAATTCAATTTGCCGACCCAGAAAGAGTATCAGACACAGTGAAAAGGTACAAGGCACTCGAAATTCTTGGTAAAATAGGCGTAAAATACAGTGAATGACTAGTAATACACACAATGTTCAAGAAACAAGCGGGAACAACAAGACTTATAAGTCAATAATTAATTGCCCCGATAAAAAAGGATCCAAAAAGTCCCCACTGTTTAATCTATGCAGCAAAGAAGCAATGACGGAAATGATGTTTCAGGTGTGGGATAGTAAAATTCAGGGTGAAAAGATACTAGTGATAAGATTTGCTAATGAGATGGCTGTCATGGTCTTATATGGACCGGGAATAAACCGAAGAGAAAGCAATGATATGTAGCATAAATGAGATTAGCGATAAACTTGACATCAAAATTGGTGTTCAAGAACCGGATGAAAAACTGTACAGGTTTGAAAACTATACAACACAAGCCGGACAACGCAAGGAGCAGATAAAAAGCAGGCTAGCATAGCCGAAGAGGGTAATATTAGCTAAGAGATGTTACTAGTATCAAACTTCAGCTATAATTTCAGGGAAGTATTTCTGAGAACAAGTACGTTCGGAACTTAGCGCTGAATGAGTCACTGACTGTGGGTAAACCGGAAGAGACGAGTGTCGATGCGTTCTGGGATGTTGAAAATTAGTTGTGATGATACGATAAGAAATGAGTTGGTTCTCCACGGAATCGGGGAGGAGAGGAACATGAAGGGAACACTGGCGACAAGATGGGATTGAGTGATAGAACATGTTTTAAGATTCAAGTTATAACTTGAGGCAGCTGTAGAGGCTACAACATGTGAGTCAAGGCTGACATTGGCATACACCAACAAACAGCTGAGGTCGTGGAATTGCAATTGTTGTTCTGAGATGAAGAGACTGCCACAAGAGAAAAGTTCGTGGCAGGCAGCAAAAACCCAAGTCAGAAGACTGACGACTCAAAAAAAGAAAATAGTGATGAAATGAAAAATCAGAATGATACAGTATGTTGATGCCTCAGAAGTAGTAGATGAAAGTCCCGAATGCTTGATGAACTAGATCGTTTGTTAATTGATAGAATACGCGTGTTAAGAATAACACAACAAATAAACTGCCATTTTGTCATAAACTGACATCGTGAAAACTTATCTGTGTAATAATACAGGCTGCAGAAAAATAAAAAAAGTAACGGCACACTGTTAGCAATACTATTTACTAAAAACAACAAGAAACGGTGATCCCATAGATTCATCATGATTCGGTTGAGGTTTAGACCCAATGGAAGTACACTGGGAATTTTTAGCAAATTTCCAGGAGTTTGGTTATAAAATACTTGTGGGACACATCTCATAGCATTGGTCAAGTGCATGTGAACCGGCCTAAATAGGTCTAACAGCTAACAGTGAACTATCAACTGAAAGCATTAACGAAATGGTGAGAAACGTGATCTGCCACACACCTGGTGACAGACGTCAACTGTCCCGCGAATGAACACTTTCAGAGTTTCAAGTAGCAAGTGAGGGGTCTAGGCATATAAACTGTTAAGCCAAGTATCGTCCCCGTAAAACACGCAAGACAAGGTGTGACTGATAACAGCAGACACAAATGCTGTTAAGCAGACAGCCATCCGAAGTTCCACAAGCGAATAAAACGTGATGAAATCGTAAAATGTGGTATGTTGGGAAGCACCCTCTGGTATGGGAATCACAATGCGTTACAGGGTGTGGATGTAGATGTAGATTTATGATTTATTCTTGTCCGCATACACAATTAATGTAACATGAAGTTTATTGTCTCAAGGTGACTGGAGATTTCCAGTCCCGATGTCATCCTTCTCGGTCAAACCATCTGTTTGGCGTTTGTCGCCCACTCGCTCCAAGACTGGGGTCGTCTTCCTCCACAGTTCCAGTTTTAACGATAAGCTTTCAGTATTCCAATATAGTTTCTCCTGATATACTTTTCAGCATGTTGCGACCTAAAATTTAACTGTATTTTATCAACTGGCAAATATGGTGAGAATAGATATTTAAAACGATACCAGACAGAAACAAGTGCAAAGATGGGTGCGTCGAAAGGAAGGATCAGTAATGTCCAGGATACACACACGCTGTAAGAGTATATCTTACGTTAACGGTGCTGTTGGGGTTCTATGTGGAGCCTTTTGCCTACGTAAAGCTGGTGACACTGAGTGACAGTAGGGAAATGCGAATCAAGTTAAACGTCATGTCCACTTCATATACATACGTAACTTCCGATTAAATGATGCGATGTGCCCTATAATGCCAATACGACACGATACAATGGTGGCAAATAACAACAACTTTGGTAAAGTTCTGGAATCCATGACAGCATTTAAGTACCTTGTCATTACACTGTGTAGTGAAACGAATTGTAATTCAAAACAACACAGGCACTGCATGCATGTCTGAATGAACTTTGCATCGTAAATCGGAATAGTACAGACTCTGCTATTACGTAGAACGAGATTTTCACCCTGCAGCGGAGTGTGCGTTGATATGAAACTTCCCGGCGGGTTAAAACTGTGTGCCTTTCGCGTGCAGGTGCTCTACCATCTGAGCTACGCAAGCACAACTCACGCCCCGTATTTACAGCTTTACTTCTGCCAGCATCTCGACCCTACCTTCCAAACATCACAGTAGCTCTTCTGCGAACCTTGCAGAGCTAGCACTTCTGGAAGAAAGGATATTGCGGAGACATGGCTTAGCCACACTCTGGGGATGTTTCCAGAATGAGATTTTCAATTTGCAGCGGGGTGCTGCTTCCCGGCAGATTAAAATTGTGTGCCGGACCGAGACTCGAACTCGGGACTTTTGGCTTTCGCTCGGGTAGCTCAGATAGTAGAGCGCTTTCCCGCGAAAGGCAAGGGTCCCGAGTTCAAATCTCGGTCCGGCACATAGTTCTAGTGCGCCAGGAAGTTTCACTGCAATAACGTATTTATCCGTCGGCATCGGGAAGTGGCTTTCAAGTAAAATGTTTCCCCTGCACATAATGTATGTGCGAGTACAGGTTGTGGACACATGTTTGGCGACATACGGAAGTTTGGGTCTAGGCATGAGTCTTGCTCGGATAGCCAAATGGTAAAGCGACTGCTCGCTATAAGCCGGAGATCCGGGTTCGAGTCCCGGTGCTGCAGATTTTCATTGTCGTCATTCCACTACGCTGCTGATTGCTGTCTATATTCACAACTGCAAATACATTTCATGTTCTTTTGGTTTCTTTGCTTTTTTTTGTGGGCTGCTGGAGGAAGTAGGCGTTTCTTAAGACAACCATATAAATGTCTCAGCTGTAGCCTAATCTCTACTATCGCTCAGTGTTTGGATACTTGCCGAATATGTCTGATTAAGAAAGCGATGAAATTAAGGCACGATACCAGGATCACAATAGGTTGGAATAACAGATACAATAGGCCACAAAAATGGCGGGGAAGCACGGACTAGTGTAACGTTTAATTGCCCTATGACGTTCAACAATCATGAAAAATCGCGAATTAATTACCTGTGTTCCAAAAAATATGTTCCACAGATTTCCAGGTATTATAACTGGCAAAAATGCGCCGTGACATTCTACTGTACTTTCCTGTCTTCGGAAATACGTCCTCATTCTGGTATAGTTCATTTCATGAAATTTTTGGGTACCTTACTCTATGAAGTCATTATGCTGATTGCAGTTTTGATAAATGAGAGTGTTTCATTATTACCTCACCAAAACAGCAGCACATGCTGCACACTGAGATGTGGCTTCTGATGAGGCCAGGCTTCGAGTGGCGGACAGTGGCATCATGCTGCATGTATACCACGATAATAATTTAGTTTGTTAAAAGAACGCAGGTCGCCACTGGAAATGAACCCAATACTTTGGCAGCTGTGCAAACTAATGTCTCTCAATATTGACCGACCGTTTGGAATATGTAGCTTTTTCGCGACAGTGAAATACAGTAAAACTAAGCCTGTCTTCGAATTGGATACGTATGGCAGACGCATACCTTGGTACGTGTATCTATGTTGGTTACGTAGAAGATTAAATGAATTATGTCTTTAGCAGTGCTAATAAACTGTACATTATAATGCAAGAAAAATGATTGGAACTTATCGTAATACCTCTCAAACCAGTGTTACTGTTTTCTGTCTATGGTACCGACCAATGAGCAATTGAAATACAGAGCAATGTGAAACCCACTAGGGAGGTTACCTTTAGTGAGGAATACAGTAATACTCATGTATTTCATATTTTCTGTTGGCGTTAGATGGAAGGATCTTAAAGAGACATATCTCCTTGTCTTTTTACCTGTGGCACGTGTTGAACGTTGTAACAAGGCGGAAACGTGCCATTTAAAGTAAACTCTGTTGACTTCAGCCATAGCTGCAGTTCTGAACGCAATGCGAAACCTAGAGGATGTGGAAGGAGCTAAATTAGAGAGAGAGAGAGAGAGAGAGAGAGAGAGAGAGAGGACTAATCCCAAAGTGTACAGAGCGATCAATTTGATTACATAAGTAAATTGGAGGTTCAGCAAGTTCCATAGGAACAAATTAAGTGATTTGCATTATTCAAACGTACCAGCGCAGAGTCACCGAAAGTTTGGTACGCGTTTCGCTTGCAAAATGACTTGTGAATATTAATTATTTGATAACCATGCACTGTAAAAGGAAGTAGGATAGTAGACAATCATTAACAAACAGGGATCTCCCACTTGCAGTGACATTTACTGCAACAGTACTTTTGAAACTTGTGTTACTGTGATGATTAGGAATTATAACTGAAAAATTGATTTCAAGAACCAATCCGGTCCCGTTGTTTGGAGTGGAATTTATGCATAGAGTACGTGTCCAAATGTTGCAGCTAATAGTTAAGAGACAAATTTTCGTGTTCTGTCACTATCTTACTTGCTAATATTTCGAGTGTCATGTGTTACACAGTTTAATTTCCGTGTACGATCGACATGGTGCAGTGTTCAGCACAATGGACTCGCACTCTTCGGGGCGGCGGTTCAAATCATTGGTCGAAATTTAGGTCTTCTTTGAATCACATAAGAAGAAAGCTGGGATGATTCCTTAGTAAGGGAACGGCAGATTTACTTCCGCACCCTTTCCAATACGAGCTGCTGCTCCGTCTCCAAAATTCTGTTCATTGACGTGAAGTTAAACTATTATCTTACTTCCAATTAAAACAAAGTGATGTCAGAACACTCGCATTACAACTAGGCATAGTGCTCGACATGATAGTTTCGTGATCAAACCACAACGTTTCCGATCTTACGGATGTAATACCTAACTGTTTTACAGCGTCGCAACGACGCAGATGGACTCCGATTTTGCATTATCGGTCTTATAGTCCGCGTCCATCTCCTTCATCGACGCTTTGAAAAAAAAATGGGTTAACAGAAAATGATCTACTCCGAGACAAATCACCCTTTTTCACTCAATTCCGCGTGTTCATTAGTTAGTTACAGGCTCCATAGATTACCTGAACGATTCTTTGCCAAAATGACGTGGAACGAATCAGTTTACTCGATATATTTAGTGATTAGGGTTACCAATAACGAGCAAATTATTTTTTAGTCCTACTCATGTAACTATAATTATAAATCGTGGTTTTTTCTCTTTCTCTTTTCTTATTTTACTTACGTATTTTACTGGTATCAGTTATAAATAGAAATTCGTCTATGGAATAGAAGTAGTTGTCACGCACAAGTGATTTTAGGTGATGATTCAATACCTACTTTGCTACCTACCAGACACTTTATGGCATTGGCCAAATGCTCATACTGAACATCTGTCTCAGCCCCTAATAGCTTTAATAATCGTCATTTTTTTCCCTCTAATGTTGTAGTTATAGGCAACACTGTTTTCCTCAAACTGTGATGGATTATTTATGACAAATTTCATTACTCAGTATACGTGTGATGATGGCGTAGAAAAAATTAGTAGCTCTTTGAAGAGCTAGTTCTAAATAACGAGATTTCTGTTTAGCATTCGTTGTATTCATTTTCTGTTTGATCTGCCAAGTTTTTGCCTTCACCGAGTCTATTAACCAGTAGTCTTACATCCTCAGTGAAAGCTATCACTTTTGGTTTTGCGTTCTCTGAGACCTATTTTTCTGAGCCTAAAAAAATCAGCTGCTGCATTTCATATAAAATGAAGACTTATCCGTAAGAAAAAAATTATCTTTTCGGTACATCTGGTTCTGCGCTTACCTCCCACTTTTAATACCCTTGCGCACAGAAATCTTGGAAATATGTTGATGCCACAGTGATTGCTTTGTTGATTTTCATTATCACTCATTTCATACTTATAGCACCTATTGTTCCCTTTATTATTCCTGATATTCGACGTTCAAATTTTTTGGCTTTGTGCCAATATTCAGTTTTTCAGTTACAATGTAAAGCAAATTAGCAAATTTATTTGGTTAACTTGCTCAATATTATCAGTTGTGGCGCTTTCATCGTCAGGCGAGAGTTATCTGTAGAACATTACTCCATCCTTTTTCTAGTTTTCGTACGTTAAAACTCTCCTGTATATGTATCTATCTCATTTGCTAATGTCTCTTGAAGATCCGGGCTTTGTCCCTTAGATTATTTATACATACAGGGTGTCGCAGTCTTTGCATGAAAGTTCTAAGCATGAAAGATTAAGTCATGAGGAGAAAGTTCTGTTAAGGAAACGATCTACGTACTCTTCTCCCCTCATTCTTCATCCAAGACTTAGTTAATCAATTCTTGATGTCGAAGCAATTTTTCCACTGGTCACTCTGTCAAGAGTCTCTTTAATATATCTATCATACACTCCTGGAAATGGAAAAAAAGAACACATTGACACCGGTGTGTCAGACCCACCATACTTGCTCCGGACACTGCGAGAGGGCTGTACAAGCGATGATCACACGCACGGCACAGCGGACACACCAGGAACCGCGGTGTTGGCCGTCGAATGGCGCTAGCTGCGCAGCATTTGTGCACCGCCGCCGTCAGTGTCAGCCAGTTTGCCGTGGCATACGGAGCTCCATCGCAGTCTTTAACACTGGTAGCATGCCGCGACAGCGTGGACGTGAACCGTATGTGCAGTTGACGGACTTTGAGCGAGGGCGTATAGTGGGCATGCGGGAGGCCGGGTGGACGTACCGCCGAATTGCTCAACACGTGGGGCGTGAGGTCTCCACAGTACATCGATGTTGTCGCCAGTGGTCGGCGGAAGGTGCACGTGCCCGTCGACCTGGGACCGGACCGCAGCGACGCACGGATGCACGCCAAGACCGTAGGATCCTACGCAGTGCCGTAGGGGACAGCACCGCCACTTCCCAGCAAATTAGGGACACTGTTGTTCCTGGGGTATCGGCGAGGACCATTCGCAACCGTCTCCATGAAGCTGGGCTACGGTCCCGCACACCGTTAGGCCGTCTTCCGCTCACGCCCCAACATCGTGCAGCCCGCCTCCAGTGGTGTCGCGACAGGCGTGAATGGAGGGACGAATGGAGACGTGTCGTCTTCAGCGATGAGAGTCGCTTCTGCCTTGGTGCCAATGATGGTCGTATGCGTGTTTGGCGCCGTGCAGGTGAGCGCCACAATCAGGACTGCATACGATCGAGGAACACAGGGCCAACACCCGGCATCATGGTGTGGGGAGCGATCTCCTACACTGGCCGTACACCACTGGTGATCGTCGAGGGGACACTGAATAGTGCACGGTACATCCAAACCGTCATCGAACACATCGTTCTACCATTCCTAGACCGGCAAGGGAACTTGCTGTTCCAACAGGACAATGCACGTCCGCATGTATCCCGTGCCACCCAACGTGCTCTAGAAGGTGTAAGTCAACTACCCTGGCCAGCAAGATCTCCGGATCTGTCCCCCATTGAGCATGTTTGGGACTGGATGAAGCGTCGTCTCACGCGGTCTGCAGGTCCAGCACGAACGCTGGTCCAACTGAGGCGCCAGGTGGAAATGGCATGGCAAGCCGTTCCACAGGACTACATCCAGTATCTCTACGATCGTCTCCATGGGAGAATAGCAGCCTGCATTGCTGCGAAAGTTAGATATACACTGTACTAGTGCCGACATTGTGCATGCTCTGTTGCCTGTGTCTATGTGCCTGTGGTTCTGTCGGTGTGATCATGTGATGTATCTGACCCCAGGAATGTGTCAATAAAGTTTCCCCTTCCTGGGACAATGAATTCACGGTGTTCTTATTTCAATTTCCAGGAGTGTATTATGGCACATGTTTTCAGTGGGAACGATGTTCGGCTTGGAGTTGTGTAACTGTGGGTTTCTAACAAAAGGCTTTGTCTTATTAACAACAATTTACAATACCAGAGAGCTTAGGTAAATAAACGAGGCAGACAGTTTACTTCGAACGAAACATTTTTTTGTTGAAAAAAAGTATGTACTATTCCCACAGCAATAACACAAGCCGAAGGAGTATTAAGAACATACAATAATATATAAACCTAAGACAGATATACAGCGTTCTTATCACTCGTAAGTATTGTGGCTTCAGCCTATAGAAACCAACTTTAAAGGGGACACAAATATGACAGGCTATTGCACAACTGTAGCTCATCAGCAAATTCAATAAAAGAACGACTACAGAAAACACCTGATCCACTCAACAGACAGACAACACATGTGAACAACATAATCTACATGGACATAACAAGCTGGCGTACAATCAAGCTTAAACAGGTGAAAGAATTACAATGCCTATATGATACAATTAGACACTCCAGAGCCTTTTCAGTTAAAAATTTAGTATAACTAAGCATGATGGTGCTTAAGGGAAAAGAGAAAATGCACATAAAATACCTACGTTCAGAAACAGTAGTTTTAAAGAGCTGTAGATATTGCACTTTGGCAATCTGACGCACAGTTATATCTTCCTCTGAAAGTACATGAGACTGGCGTTCTATACCTGGTTACATTGTTAGATAAATTTTTGTAATTTACGAGGCGTGTTTTTTATGGAACTACCGTTATGAAATTAAAAAAGACGTGATAGGATATCTCATTAATTTTATTTTTACATGAAAGCCTGTGCCTTAATCTACGCACTGACGCCATTACAGTCTGATTCTTCCTTGTTTACGTTGTTTACTGAGTGTTTAAGAAGCCTACGTTAATCGTGAGTCCCACCGATTGTGAAGTACGGGCTATTATAAGATTTATTAGTGCTGAAGGCCTAAACGCGATCGATAATCATCGTGAGATCTGTGCAGTTTACGCAGAAAACATTATGAGTGATGGAATGGTAGGAAAGTGGGTGAGAGCATTTAAAGACAACTGCACAAATGTGCATGATGAACAACGGAGTGGGCGTCCTTCAGCCGTTAATGAAAGTTTGGTGCAGAAAGTGGACAATAAGGTGAGAGAAAACAGACGCTTTACGATTTCCTCCCTGCGGGATGACATTCCTAACGTTTCTCGTAGTGTTTTGTATGGCACTGTGACCGAGCACTTGAATTACCGAAAATTATGCGCACGATTAGTACCGAAAATGTTGACGGATGTGCACAAAACCAAACGTTTAGACAGTGGATTGACTGTCCTTGAGCGGTACCACAACGACGGTGATGATTTCTTAAGCCAAGTTGTTACTGGCGATGAAATATGGGTGGCCTACGTCAGACCAGAATCAAAGCAACAGTCCATGGAAGTTCAGGAAGGGCATGGTTTAGCTGGAAGGCAATGCCCGTCCGCATGTGGCAAATCACAGCAAAGATCTCATCACATGTTTTCGATGGGAAACTCTAAATCAACCGATGTACAGCCCCGATCTTGCGCCCAGTGACTACCATCTGTTCCTGCACTTGAAGAAACACCTGGGCGGTCGGCGTCTTCAAGACGATGACGAAGTCAAAAAATGTATGAAACTTTATGGGACTTAACTTCTAAGGTCATCAGTCCCTAAGCTTACACACTACTTAACCTAAATTATCCTAAGGACGAACACACACACCCATGCACGAGGGAGGACTCGAACCTCCGCCGGGACCAGCCGCACAGTCCATGACTGCAGAGCCTTAGACGGCTCGGCTAATCGACGAAGTCAAAACAGTGGTGATGCAGTGGTTATTAAGTCAGGTGGCAGACTTCTATAAGGAGGGTATTCAAAAACTGGTAGGACGTTATGACTAGACCGCGGATTTTAGGGGAAAACCTATTTTGTTCCTGACTTCCTATTTGCATAAAACTATGTTCATATGCGTTTCATGACTATTTACACTAAATAGCGTTAATTCTATAGGACCTAAAAAGCCTATTTCGACGTTAGTGCCTATTTTTGCCTATTTCGGCTTTAATATCCTAAAAAGTGCCTATTTCATCATACAAGACAGTGGCTCCAAGTTTTTCCACGCTATACGACAGATGGAAAAAATATTTTTTGCCCAACGTGCAGCTAGGTGGCCAGTTGATATACGCTCATGCTTCGTATTTGCCTAACACTTCGGTCTTCTTTATTTCTTTTATATCGCTATCCCTGTTAATACCAAATACTCTTTATAGGAGTTTTATTATTCATATGTAAAAAATAGATCACGGATCTTTAGGTTAAAACCTATTTTTTTTCCTAAGCTCCAATTTGCAAATAAGTTGGTACTTATGCGTTTCATGACTAACTAAACTGAATACCGCTAGTTCTATAGGACCTAAAATTGCGTATTTCGACGTTGACGCCTAATTTTTCCTATTTAGGCATCAAAATCCTGAAAAGTACCTATTTCGTTAATCTGACAGAGTTCTTGTGTTTTCAAAGATTAGAGAAAGGAAGTAAACTTAGGACTTTACGTCTCGTCGAAGGCGAAGGTCGTTAGAGACTGTTTACAATTCCTTTGCTTGCCTTACTACCAACAGCACTCGGCACGGTTGAATGGTCATCCACCCAAGTACGCGCCGAGCGCGACAGTGCTTAACTTCGGTGAGCGAATGGGAACCGGTCAAAGATATGAGTTACACATTAGAATCGAACGTGGGAGTACTAAATGTTATATTTGAAAATAATTCGTTCGTAGGATTCTGGGCAGCTGTGTATTTTCGCAAAGAAACGGTTTTATTGGCCTTAAGCTGAGCACGGACTAAAAAATCACAATATTAATCGTAGACGCCCTCTATAGCTAAATTACTGCCCTTCGCGCATTTTCTCGCTGCTGTCTACAGGCAGTCCTATCAAACTTCTCTGTTTCGTAAAAGGTATTATACGTGAATTTTCCGGTTAGAAAAATAATTTGCCAGTAGTGAGATGTTTTCATCTGAAGCCCCGGTAGATTCCATTCGCTTGTTCAGAAGGGGCGGCCTTCTGTCAGGTGCCATACGTCCACCAACGAGTACGGTACTTCCCCTACCGCTCCCATGCACCGAGCCGGCCGCCGTGACCGTGCGGTTCTAGGCGCTTCGGTCTGGAACCGCGTGACCGCTACGGTCGCAGGTTCGAATCCTGCCTCGGGCATGGATGTGTGTGATATCCTTAGGTTAGTTAGGTTTAACTAGTTCTAAGTTCTAGGGGACTAATGACCTGAGAAGTTGAGTCCCATAGTGCTCAGAGCCATTTGAACCATTTGCAAACCTGATTATTGACAAGCTACATCCAGATCCCGCATCAAGGGCTCATTTGATTGACTTAAAACAGCTTGCAAAAACTAACCAGTAAACAATAGCACAGTTTGTGAACAATGGGCTTAAGGTGCTATAGCCAAACGGAGTGGATGAGAATAAGGTGCTTCTGGCCGTCACTGATGCTGCTGCATGTATGATAGCAGCGTTTCAACTATTAAAAGTATTCTACCCACTGAAGCTGCACGTAACTTGTGTAGTGCATGGGATCAATCTCATAGCAGAGCAAGTAGGGCTACAATTTCCTAAAGTAAATAAAGTAATGTCCATGGTGAAGAAAATTTTTGTTAAGACACCATCAAGAATACAGGCATTCAAAGAACAGCTTCCAGATGTCCCATTGCCGCCAGAGCCTGTTGTCACCCGCTGGGGCACGTGGCTGATAGCAGCAGAATACTATAGTACGCATCTCTCAGCTGTCCAGAAGGTGGTTGAAAATATACCGGAGGATGCTGCATCCGTAACTGCAGCAATGGAGTTATTCAAAGATTCTTCTTTAAAACGGGACTTATTAGGGCCCACTATACATTTATGGCAAGAATAATTTCACAATTAGAAGGCTCATGGAGACTTATCTACGACAATATTTCTTTGCTTGCAGAAGTCAAAATGAAAATTAATGAAGCAATATTTCTTTGCTTGCAGAAGTCAAAATGAAAATTAATGAAGCGCGAGGTGAAATAGGGGAAAAAGTACGGGCAAAAATGCAAACGGTTTTGCAGAAGAACACCGGCCTGAAGGAGTTGTGTGCAGCTGCCGAAATACTTAGTTGAAAATCCAGCACTTCTGACTGCAGCATTCCTGTCCAACATGTGCCGAAAATGAAGTGCGCCCCTGTCACATCTGTTGATGTAGAACGTTATTTTTCAGCGTATAAATTGATTCTGACTGACAAGCGCCACAGTTTCTCACTAGAAAACCTAGAAAAGATTTTTGTCATTTATTGTGAAGCTAACTATGGTCAGAATATGTTAAGCTACGAATGTATTAATTAAACCATTGCCACAGCTTTTTACGGAGATCATTATCTTGCAGGAACTCAAAACTATTAGGAGTTATGTTCAACATTAATGATGTAGATTGCTGTGCTCTGTAACTGTGTATATATTCATTCCCCTTGCTTTAATGACTAATAAGATGTTCATACTGTCAACACTGTGTAATTTAATTTATTTTTATTTTCTCTGCATCATTTTTATTAGAGCCTATTTTAGATTTTATATAGCCTAAATGAACTACTGAAGGAGCCTATTTCAGGTGCCTAAAACACACTGTTTTACGACCTAAAAATCCGTGGTCTAGTTATGGCAATTGCCTCAGTATTGACGGAAATTATGTGGAAAAGTAGATCAAGGTACAGGCTTTCGTGTAAAAATAAAATTATTGAGATATCTTAGCAAGTCTTTTTTTTTAGTTTCAAAACGGTACTTACTTAAAAAAACACGCCTCGTATAATTCTGAGCTACACTGCAGTTCAACATTACACTACATAGCAGTTTAGCACACTTTAATGCGATTAGCTACTGTAGTTGATATGAGAACGAAACTAGCTTCTATAATTTGTCTGCATAGTTAGTCCCCAGCGCGCCGGCACAACTCAGCACCCACAGGATCTGTGTTGCTCCACCCCCTAAAGTGTAGAGACTGGGAGGTGGCTATCACAATGGCTATCCTGCTTCCCCGCGAGGCTCATCACCTCAATGATTCAGGAAGGATGTTGCAGATGAATGTTCTGCCACGCTGCGTCTCGTAGTCACGATGTATGGGCTCTTCTTGGTTGTCTGCCTGCCATGCAGTTCCTAAGCTCATATTCGTATTTTGTCTGATGGCCCCGACACCTTGTGGCTTAAGTCCTCATTCCTTACTACATTATTGACTGTTGTTTTGCCAAATGCATTCTTGTCCAGGTTTGTAGCATCTTGCGTAAAGGCACATTCCCAGATGCTGTTTGTGAAGGGTGCCGATTGCTCCACATTCACAAGTGTCTCAGGTGTGTGGTCGTAGTTTTAGGAAGTAGTTAGGATATGGACCATGCCCATGCTCCATATCCCATGTAATGTCTGGGCATAGTTAGAACCATTTCAAAACAATAATATGTCAGCTTGGCGCCAGCAAGTGTCAGAACGCGTACAAAGAAGATATAGAATCTTGATTTTTGTGTGCGGTATTGACTTTTGAGAATGTATTCGTGATCATAAAATACACAGTTTTGTCTTTCAACTGATTGATAAGAAAGTGCACTCGGGCAGAAAAGGTACGAAAGCATAGAATCAAATGCGTCGTCGAAGCAGTGTATCATCTAAGCATCCAAACAACGTACATGCGGCTGAGAGCAATTCCGGACGAGGAAGTGCGTCTGTTAAGAAACTAAAAGACAGTGACCACGTTTTTGATTTGAATAATGGGCAAAGCTATAAATTCTCTTGCCGTTTTTTCTGTTATTTCTCAACATGTTAAACGCTAAATTGGCGATGCAGATATCACGTTGCAAGAATGTAGTCCTGGAGACTTAGGCTCCCCGATAATCATTGCTTATACTAACTGCCCAGAAGTTGTTATATCAGATAGTAAGTTTATACGGAATGCCTATGAAATCAACACGACTGCTAGGAGAAGGGCGAAACAGAACTGCGAAGTTTTGTGCGTTCACGGAATTGTCACGACCGATATTTCAATCGTTCTATGGTAACCTACTGAAAATAATTTCTACAACAACTGCAACAGTACGACAGGTGAGTCCTGGGATAGCAGCTTAATTTTAAGAATTTCCTAAAAGTAGAATTTTTTCGTATTTTCGTGTCTTTAACATATTTCAGAATTCCTTATGCGTTGCTCTCGGAATGTGTTTTTTCAAAACTACAAGCTGCGTAATTCCAACAATTTTCAATCCTTCTATTTCAAAATTTAATCACGACTTTGAAATAATATTCCAAAGTGAAACACTTATGGTTTTTTCGATAAGTTAATTTGAAAAATAGTTATTAACAAATGACTGCCCTTTTTCGGTGAAAATTTAACGACTTTACTCAAACAATCGGAAGTTACAGAAAAATAAATTTTCCTAAACTCGCGTTCCTAGTTGCCTAGCAACATTCATAGATTTTTTCTTTCCTCCAGATTCAAATTGACACCGTTTATAGGCGTGCCTTCGATCGCCTTGCATTCAGCGTGCCTCGGGGGAACTGCTGCGGCGTAACCAGTGATTAGTAATTTCTGAGAAGAAAAATTTTCAATAGCCTTAAATATATTCCCAATAACTACCCCAAGTATCACATCTCCTTTCGTCAGAAATATTGTCAAGGGAACGCTTTCTTTTAGGACCTTACAGTGGTGTTACTGCTTAACACTACGTTGTGGTGCGCTCATATATCCTTATTACAGGCATCTGAAAGCTTCTTTAACCAACTGCCGCAATTTAAACGGAGTTGGTATCTGGGGAGAACTGGTCGTAGCCATTGTTCTGTATACTGTGATGCTTTACAGGCATACTTGTCCAAATTCGTAAGAGGTGTTGATGCAAACCGACAACTCATCAATGACTAATGTTTAGCAATACTGTTCCGCTGATAAACTTGCAATTACAGAGCTGTCGCATATTATATTGTTTGACAATTAAAAAAAAAGAATGCTTTGAGCTCTCTAAAAATAACTTTATCGAAAGACGGAATCACACTATTGATTCCGGATGGAATCTGAATTATATTAACAGTCTCTTTGACATCCACCTGAAGACAGAGGTGTCGTCAGTCTAGGCAAAGAGTGCAACTAAAATAATTTGGAAATTTGTGGTAAGTTCTTGGGGGACCAAACTACTGAGGTCATCGGTCCCTAAGCTTACACACTACTTAAACTAATTTAAACTAATTTACGCTAAGGACAACACACACACCCATGCCCGAGGGAGAAATCGAAGCTCCGAAGCGGGGATCCGCGCAGTCCAACTAAGGCAATGAATTATTTTCTACGCCTGGTATTTTCTGATTTTGCCATATGGGCTACCCTATTTTTGCAGCTAAACAGTCCATGTTTAAATTTTATGTTCTGATTTGCCTTTGGGTTTCTGAAAATAGATGTGGAGCTACTGGAACAATTATCCACTGATACCTACTACTGGGACTGATATACATGGTGGTGCATTGATCGTGGCCGGGCAAAATAAGTCACGAAATAAGCGTCAAATAAAAAAACTACAAAGCACGAAACTTGTCTGGCTTGAAGGGGGAGACCAGATGGCACTATGGCTGGCCCGTTAGATGGCGCTGCCATAGGTCAAACGGATATCAACTGCGTTTTTTTTAAAATTGGAGCCTCCATTTTTATTACATATTCGTGTAGTACGTAAAGAAATATGAATGTTTTAGTTGGACCACTTTTTCCGCTTTGTGATAGATGGCGCTGTAATAGTCACAAACATATGCCTCACGTAACGCGTAGGTTTTTTAAACTAAAATACAGAACGCAGGTACGTTTGAACATTTTATTTCGGTTGTTCCAATGTGATACATGTAGCTTTGTGAACTTATCATTTCTGAGAAATGCTCAAAATGATGTCTGTCAACGATGTCTGATGTAACGATGTCTGTGTAGCGACATTCTTCTCAACAGCGAGTAGTTGGCCTTCCGTAATGTTCGCACATGCACTGACAATGCGCTGACGCATGTTGTCAGGCGTTGTCGGTGGATCACGATAGCAAATATCCTTCAACTTTCCCCACAGAAAGAAATCCGTGGACGTCAGATTCGGTGAACGTGCAGGCCGTGGTATGGTACTTCGACGACCAATCCACCAATAATGAAATACGCTTTTCAACCGCACGCGAGCTATGTGCCGAACATCTGTCATGTTGGAAGTACATCGCCATTCTGTCATGCAATGAAACATCTTGTAATAACATAGGTAGAACACTACGTAGGAAATCAGCATACATTGCACCATTTAGATTGGCATCGATAAGATGGGGTCCAATTATCCTTCGTCCCATAATGCCACACCATGCATTAACTCACCACGGTCGCTGATGTTCCACTTGTCGCAGCCGCCGTGAATTTTCCGTTGCCCAATAGTGCATATTATGCCGGTTTACGTTACCGCTGTTGGTGAATGACGCTTCGTCGCTAAATAGAACGCGTGTAAAAAATCTTTCTCAGTCCCGTAATTTCTCTTGTACCCAGTGGCAGAACTGTACACGATGTTCAAAGTCGTCCCCAAGCAATTCCTGCTGCATAGCTTTATGGTACGGGTGCAATCGATGTTGATGTAGCATTCTCAACTCAGACGTTTTTGAGTTTCCCGATTCTCGCGCAGTTTCTCTGCTACTTATGTGCGGATTAGCCGCGACAGCAGCTAAAACACCTACTTGGGCATCATCATTTGTTGCAGGACGTGGTTGTCGTTTCACATGTGGCTGAACACCTCATGTTTCCTTAAATAACGTAACTATCCGTTACGGATGAGCAACCACTCTGGTTGTCACAGTATGTCCGTCATTGAATGGAATGTGGGACTCGCTGACGCCATAATTCGTGTGAACCGGCGTATTTGTGTAGAAACTTTAGCCAGGGAACTGGGCATCAGTTTCGCTTCCGCTCTCACCATTGTTAGTGATGAGGTTCCCATGTGCCGTTTCTTGTGTGCAAGATGGGCGCCTAGGATGCTCACTGGTGAGCACAGTGTGATTCCTATTGAGGCTGCCATATCGCTTCCGTTGCTATATAACTCTGAAGAAGAGGGCTTTCTGACACGTATCGTCACAGGAGACGAAACCTGGGTGCAGCACCGTGAGCCATAAAGCAAAAGACAGTGCTCAGGCAAGACGAAATTCAAGTCTGAACCTTCAGGTGAAAAAATTCTTCTCACCCTCCTCTGGGAAACCAATTGGCCGATAGTGTCCACCTGCTTAGCTGGGTGGTAACTTCCTCGACTCTCATGCAAGCAGGCCCGGCTTCGATACGGCGGAGATATTCTCCGCTCAGGGACTGGGTGTAGTGTTGTCCTCATCATCATTTCATCCTCATCAACGCACGTCGCCCAGTGTGGCGTTGATTGAAATAATACTTGACCTGGCAGCCGATCGTCCCCGAATAGGGGCCTCCCAGCCAACGATGCCATATCCTCATTTCATTTTTCCAGTGAACAGTGCCTGATACAGCACCATGTTGAGGAATGAGAATATGCCAGCAATACGGAGCCGTCGCAGAGGACTTCTGTCTAGAGACGCTTTTCTCCTTTAAGACAAGCGCCCACATCGCCACTGCGTCTCTTGGCATCATTAGGAACTGAGCCTGTAGATCGTACTATATTTCCCAGTAGAGCCCTGATCTCGCTCCTTCGGATTACCATGTGTTTGGATCCCTGAAGGACGCTATCAGAGGAAGACGATTTAAAAGTAGTTATGAGATTGCAGAAGAGGTGCACTCTTCATTTGAATGGAACAAAAGAGCGAGTATAACGGTAGGGGGGAGAAGTGTAGAAAGGACGTCAGTCAGCCATGCTGTGGCTCACGTTGGTGCTGCTTGTAGGTTTCCGTCCTCTGCTGGAGACCAGACCGTATCGTTTAGTTAATGTGGTTGTGGTTGTTTGCCTTCTTCTCGTGTTGACTAGTGCCACTTGGTTTTGCAAGGGTTGCCTGTCCGCTAGTGGCAGCATCGGCAGTTATCGATATGTAGTAACTGTGGCCCTATCTATGGGGCGACGTTGTGGTTATTCTGAGTCGTGTCAGTGAGCAGTTCGGTTGGGGACTCAGGAGGAATCAGGTCCACGCAGTGTGAGAACACACCGGGACTGCTGGCAGCGAGCATGGACAGCTGGATCGAAGGCCTGTGGTCACGAGGGTGGACGACCTCGTCGTAAACCGGGTCCTGCAAGCTTTAAGTTGAGTGCATTTCGATTCAAGTAGAGAAATCTCCACCATTGTGAGATCTTGTGATCCTCCAGTGACTTGGGTTCGTGTAGCTGCTCATAGTGTTGCCAAGGCGAAGAGCAGCGAGTGGAACGCTTAGGGAAGGCGGATCTGATTAGCTTTCCTAGACTTCGAATACCTTTTATTGCGTTCAGTTTGTTACTATTTGTTAAGATCCACCAGCGGTGCTTTTCCTGCCTCGTTGCCGCTAATACCCCAGCTACCTGCGCTGGGGGTTGGTGTATGTAACGTCAGTGTACGTTGCCATGCCTTGCCGCTGATGTCCTGTGGGGCGTGTAGTTTTGACAGCTATCTTGATTGTTGGTTCGTTGGCGATTATTCTACTCTGGTGGTAGCGATTCCTTTCTCCTTCCAGGCGCTGTAAGCACAGTATTCTGTGGACAGAGTCCAGACCATCGGTTCCAGCATTGGCGTATTTTTACATCTTAGAATTTGGTTTATTGGACGTCGGGTTGTCTCAGCAAGATTATCATTAGACTGACACTAGGCTGAGTTACCGTCTTGTGAAGTGAATGCGACTCTTGGCAGCCTATCTCATCGCTCGCGGTAGTGTTTTTTGCCGGACCTACTCAGAGGTCGATTCCTAGTGCACTGACTGTGACTGGCCCTTGTATTGTATTATTGCATTTACTGTTTTATTGTATGTTTCTAAAAATTTAAATATCATTGCCATTTTTGGCGTTACAGAAGGTTTACATGTTTGTGCTCCCAAGTGTACCATCATTTTGTCTTACCCATTTGGTGATCAGTTGCCTGTTTTTTTAAATTAACCTTTGCTATTGCATTGCTGTTTTACGGTGTGTTTGTTAACTCCCTTTAAATTGCCGTTCTTGGCGTTAAATGCCTTCAGACGTGACTGTGTCTACTTCCCTTAAAATTCTAATTGGCTTCACACTTGCTTGTTTTTAAATCAGTATTTGCTGTGTTTGTATTTTATGCTCATTTGCTAAATTTAACGCACTGAAAGCACTATTAATTACACAGCTATTTATTCTTTCATTAATAACATGTAATATCTATTTACTGCTGAGTCTGGAATTGCCGTTTCAATATAAAAGTGTGTAACTGCAAAAGGGAACCAGTCGTAAGCGAATCCTGCCTTTCTTGACTACCAGGTCTTAGTCAGCAGTGTGAAAAAATGAATGTCATCATTTTTGTATCGGCATGAGATACATGCTTCGCAAGAAATAGTTTGCTGTTACCTTTCAAAGCACCCTCGTAGTAATTTCGTTAGTTGCCTTTCACTTTCAAGATCAAGATTGCGGGACGAGATCTTTTTATTTTCGGAATATCTCTGTCTTTGAGAAAGTATTTCACGCTAAAAACCTTGAGGTTCATTTACAACACTAATAATCTTGAGTTAACCATCTGCAGTGAATATTTTTTATAGTAGGAGGACGGCAATACAACATCGAACAACAATTTCGGCAGTCGTTGTCCTTGTCTCCCATATCGAAGCTATTGAGAGGGGATAGCCTCTTTGAACGCATTCTTTTTTATGTAAAATACAAAGCAATGGTAAATCCGACGATACAGATAATTATTTATACCTTTGTCTACAATAAATCCATATCAGGCGCTCCCTGTAACTGCTGAACCAGGAGAACCTCTTGGCCATCGACAAGATTTCCCGAAGCCCTCCTACAGAACGTCCACGAAAATAATTTTGTGTAAGTACATTTTCGATCAGCATATTTACCATAATTTGCAAAATATTAAGTTCTAACAAAATGGTGCCTTATTGAAACAAATGTCACTGTCATCGTTAAAAAAATCGAGATAAAAGAGTGCGCCAAAAATAGACTTTTGAAGATGTCGTTAAATAGCTACGCACGTGACACAGAATGTAATTTAGGATGCCGGTATCAAATTCCGATGACAACACTGTATGCTATTCTCAGATTATGTCAAAAATGGGCTTAAATTATTGGGTCATATTTTTTTGTAGTTGAGTTAAAAGTACCTATAGTCACCGTCTTCCGCTGCTGTTCTCCCTCGGTACGCATTTTGTTAACTTTCGTGCAGATATTTTTAACAGATCGATCTCTAGTTGGATTACCTTCGTGATTTCCATACCTCCTGTTAGGTCGTCGAGATAATTACATGCTGCTGCAATGGTCGACCCGTCTAAAATTTGCTCTCCGTTGCGAATGGTTTTCGCGTCGGTAACGGAGTTCATGGGGAACATTGTATATGCACCATAATAAATTAGAAATCACAGAGAACATTTTAAGCCAAAACAAAAACAGAATTTTTGAAAATTACGAACAAGACTACCCGTACATTAATACATCAGTCTAGGAACGGCGCGGATTAGCTTGTGAAATCCGAAGAGGCATTACATACTATCGGCGGAGCAGATAGGAAATCCGATACGGCAGAAACTCGGTGGAAGCGCGGCAGTTGGCTGTTGCAGATCGCTCTCTGGGAAACTATGTAAGGAGGAGTCACACAGCTGTGCAGCCCCGAAGCGACGGAACAGTATCAGATTTTGGTTAGCTAAGGGCTGCTCGCTGATAAAGCACGTCCCGAACATTTAGGGAAACAGGTAGCCATGACATTATACGCAGCACCATCGAGAATTTTCGTGGGTCGAGATGACAAGAGAATAGCGGTAACCTATCATATTTAGGTTTTCTATGAAATTTATCTGTACGTGAAATACTGAATGTACTTTTTCCTGAAACTCTCTCTCGTATAACATGTGCGTTAGATATCGTATTCCACTGCTGTGCAAAACAGACTGTTAGAGCTGCGTTGGGCATGTGAACAGTGTCTTCAAGCTAAATTTAAATATATATAAAATTTGAGTTAATGTAAATGAATTTAATTAAATGATAAAAAACTAATTAAGTCCTTAATTGGAATTATTTAGCTGACACTCGATACTGAAGGGCGTTGTGGAAGTTACTTAACATGAGGTGCAATATCTGACTAGAAATATGAACGAAATAAAATACTGCTCGACACAGAAAAAGAGGTTTTATGATATTCACAGTACGCTGTAGATTAATTTCCTTCCTTAGTATAACAAATGGTTCAAATGGCTCTGAGCACTATGGGACCTAACTTCTGAGTTCATCAGTCGACTAGAACTTAGAATTACTTAAACCTAAGTAACCTAAGGACATCACACACATCCATGCCCGAGGCAGGATGTGAACCTGTGACCGTAGCAGTCGCGCGGCTCCAGACTGTAGCGCCTAGAACCGCTCGGCCACCTCGGCAGGCCTTAGTGTAACACCTGACCATTTTGACGACGTATAGTTTGCTCACAAGAACGCGAAGTCAGGTCTCCCTTGAAAGGAACTTAACCACCCTCCTGTTCAGCATGCTATTTTGTGTCCTGTTTGATGACGTTTTCGCAAGCAAGTTTAAATGAGCAAATGTAGCAGATAAAGAAAAATTACCTACCATAAACTTTTCTTTCATAATCAGAAAACCGAGTGAGGCTGCGCTGTGGTTAGTAGACTGGGCTCTCATTCGGGAGGACGACGGTTCAAACCCGTCTCTGGCCAACCTGATTTAGATTTTCCGTGATTTCACGAAATCGTTTCAGGCAAATGCGGGGATAGTTCCTTTGAAGGAGCACAGCCGATTTCCTTCCCAACTCTTCCCTTATTCGAGCTTGTCCTCCGTATATAATGACCTCGTTGTCGACGGCACGTCAAACACTAATTTCCTCCTCCCTCCTGCTTGTCATACACAGCCTTACTAAGAATGAGTCTGATTATTGTAATAGAAGACTCTAACAATTGCGAAATGCTATCATTCCAAAAACTACAGACATTTCAACGAATTGCGTAATTTCTGACATAATGAAAACAAAGAGATCAAATGAAGGCAAATTATGAATGTTATTATTTATCCAAGCGACAAACGTTTCATTCAGTTGATAGTTCTGACAAACAAATATATCATTCCAAAAATACAGTCCATAAAATCGCTTTATAGAGAGATTTTCGTGGCCACGACGACGTAGTCCAAATAATTTCTCCCAGATTCACAAATATTAAATCTTCTTCTTTAAAACTCACCTAGTCTCTATTACGTCTCTAACAAGAAATCCACAGGGCTGCACAAGAGACTGGCGACCAAGCGCACCACAGATTACATTAAACTCAGAGTCAGGGATCTTATCCACCACTCCTGAAGCGTGCTAATGCATCTTTGTCCCAGTACAGTAATCGTGAATTATTCACAATGGTAGAAAACGTATGAAAATCTTACACATTCAATAATAGGCTGAAACTTTGTGACAATCTGCTTAATGACAACGCAGTACAACAGGATTCGAAAATAGAATGGGTTCTAGAAATGGTTGGTAGGATACGGAAAGTACATGACACATAACTGATGTACTCTTTCTACGGGATCAATCAAACTATTTTCCCAGCCAATTTAAATAATATGAGACAAACAATCAGTTACCTTTAAAGGTACTGATTAGGGAAAGGATTAATTCGCCCCAACGCTTCACTTTAGATATTGCATTTATTGTCACACCCTTCAGTGCAAACCACAGAACAAGCAAGTGTAACAACAAAAGAATATTTGCACTGTTAATATTTGCTATATAACTTAAGAATTCGTTAATAAACAATAGGAATCTAAGATTATTCCTTTTAAACACACATACATTTAAGACCATAAACAATAAAGTCCGATAAACTTGAGCAAGGATCATCTTTACAATCTCTGAATGAAGTCAGTAGGTGACATCGGGGACAGTCAGATGTACATTAAATGTTACACCGTTAAGGGCGATCACTCATTAAGAATTATAACCACAGATTAAAGAAGATTCATTTAAAGCAATTTACATCAACAGCAAACTATTAAGTCACGTCTCAGCAAATGTATCCAAACCAAATCTTTCAGTTCTACAACAGTGTTGGATCGTGGAATACGCCGGATTACAAGCACAGAAGGCTAAAATTTACCAAACAGCAATCTCTCCTAACCTAGAACTATCTTAATAGTGTACAATACTTAGATTATCCAGAACTGCTTCGTCTTTCTTGGGCATAACACTGGAGTAGATAATTAACCTCATATGTCATTCTCCTCGAACATTGAGCAGCAATAGACGCTCTCGCAACTCTTAACCCAGCGTGGCTCGGGAAAGAGGATGGCTTCACCAGAAGGAGGAAACATTTACCCGAAACGGAAAGTTAACTCGTCTAACACGAGCCACTAGCCAAAGCTTGCTGGCCAGCGGACGAAAATTACATATGCAAAGGTAGCTTTATTTTTGCTCACAAGAACTGATAACTTCAGCAAATGAGATTCCGGCAGAACTACCGCCTTAGTATCAACAAGGGAATTACAAGCTGAGGAGACCAAGTCAACAACGGTCTCTACCCAATAGACGCAACATTACAGACAGACCGAGCAACCGATATCAGTCGTGGCTAGGCGGATTAACAAATAGAAACTCTAGCACTACCTTAAATATAATTGACTAGAGCACTTAAATGCCACGGGACGAAACTTCTTCACACAAGATTATATACACAATAACAATGACTAAAGTTAAATATGCCTACGTACTAAAACAACAGATATTAGCGAACATTAACATGGCTCAGATGGTTGAAATGGCTCTGAGCACTACGGGACATAACTTCTAAGGTCACCAATCCCCTAGAACTTAGAACCACTTAAACTTAACTAACCTAAGGACATCACACACATCCATGACCGAGACGGGATTCGAACCTGCGATCGTAGCGGTCGCGCGGTTCCACACTGTAGCGCCTAGAACCACTCGGCTACCCCAGCCGGCTGAACATTAACATAATCTCGCAGTTCAGTCATCCAAAAATTTGGCCACAGTTCACTCCATCTCTCAGCCAGACAGTACAAGGTTATTTAAACATTTCAAACGTGCTTATCCACACAGTGGCCAATGCCGTCAATGACAAAACAACGGCTTGCAGAAGGTCCACAGCCCAATTTTTTTTCTTACGACATGCGCCTTAAGTCAGTCAGCACGGCGTTCAAATACATGATCATAAAAGGGCCCAGTAACACAATGCAAGGTAAATTCCGATCACAAACAATGCAGAGAAACGTTTCCACACAGTCATAAATAGCTTCTACAACACCCGGAGATTGGCCCCGCCAGAAGACGACCGTTGCATTAACCAGATGAAAAATCTTACTTTCAGTGACGACACCACCTTCTGGAGGTTATTGGCAGCCGCAGACGGACTTCATAGCTTCCCCAGTCCATGAACGTAAACCAAACGTTGTCTACAGAATTACGGCCTCTTGCGTCCTCACGCACCGGGCATTTGGGCCCATCCAGACTTAGCACCGACGGACCGAGCGTCCCGCTCCACGACCGTCGTTCCATAACCGCTGTTAACGGGTAACGGTTCTTTGCATGGATAGGTCTCAGCCCTCAAAGATGATGTAAAAATGCAAAATGGTATGAAGGGGTTTTTCTATCGTCACGACGCGTTCATTCGATTGGAATATTTGCTCAGAGAAACTCTATTTTGACAATAATAAAGGCGTAAAGTCTTCCGCTTGCGATAAACAAGTGATGGTAGTAGGAGACTCTGCTCGAATCATATCTTGCTAGATTGTTCCAAATACAGCTTTCTTGTTCAAGAATACAATTTGCTGGTCTAGATCCACTTTCACTATCTTCCTCACTTCGACGATGTACTGTAATAGTGCTTCCTCCATAAGATGGACAGGAGATTGTACACAAGTGGTCATTCTATTTCTTTTTCACGCATCATTCCTAAATAACATAAGGTAGTATACATGAAGTACATTCCGTTCATGGCGTTGTCCTTAATGTACCTATGAAGTCTTCAAAGGATATGTTGATGGGGTTATAGTTATGTAGAGAAGAGTGACTGATTTAAGTGTAAGAAGGCTTTAGCATGGAGGAATCGATTACGATGGAGACGTGACTGTCGATTACAGGAACCTAGAATGAAAGTTTTGTAACTCTTAAGGAGAAAGTAAGGCCAAATGGTTGCAGAGACAGAAGGATGTTGAACTGTAAGAAACTGCAGAAGAGAGAACACGTATTTAGTAACCGGTATTTAGTAACACTATTTATTTGATCACCTGTTTCTTCGTCATTAAACTGCATTTCTTCTTCCATCACTTTTCTGGTCGAATTATCGGTCATACAGGCCGACAACGTGGTCTTCTCACTTATTTGAAGTGGACCTTATGGATATTCGTTCAAAAATGTACAGGAAAATCACATTTATATTTACTTTTGGTTAACTATATCGGTCGTAAGAAATGTTCATCTTAAGATCCACCAACTGCTCAAAATTGAGCATAATTTAGGGACTTCTTTCTTTCTCATTATTTGAATATCAACGATTAAACCGGTATGTAGATTTATAAAACTGATTCGAACTGCAAATTAAAATAAACTATTTTAAAACGAGTACTCATCACGATCGTTTTTATAGTCGGCCGGTTTGGCCGAGCGGTTCTAGGCGCTTCAGTCTGGAACCGCGCGACCGCTACGGTCGCAGGTTCGAATCCTGCCTCGGGCATGGATGTGTGTGATGTCCTTAGGTTAGTTAGGTTTAAGTAGTTATAAGTTCTAGGGGCCTGATGACCACAGATGTTAAGTCCCATAGTGATCAGAGCCATTTTGATCGTTTTTATACGATAAGAAGGTAGTACTTCTTAGTAAAGTTTACTACGACCATTTCCGTCCCAATTTGCGTACATACAGTTTCCTCTCTGTCATTCATACTGACTGCCTCTCAATTTCACGTTAAGTCGATCTATATAGCTGACAAATCATTTTTCATACTTTTACTTCTAGCAGTCTTGCAAACAGAATTATTTTCTGAATTAATTCTTAATTTTGAACCTTTTCTCCTACTGAACCTACTGTTACCAGTTAATACTAAGTGTTTCTTTTGTGTTACTAGTTCCAGCTCAATTGTCAGTGCTTTTACTTGACTTATTAGTCACTTCTTTGGAGAGATTCCATTCGTCCTGTTGCACCTAAGAAGCGGTTCTCTCTGAGGCGATAAAATATGTTATACGGTAGGCGATGTGACTCACAAGACGATGCATAAGTAACCTGCATCGGCGGACCGCATACAAATAACAAATCAATACTTTCTCTGCGCGATAGCAATTGAAATACTATCGATGTCAGTGCTGCCAAAGCAGAGCCCTCCGAAATCTGTTGACCAAAGAGGACGAATTAAATATTGCAGAATTCGAATGAAGAACAGCTGCCAGCACGAGTAACTTGGAAGTAGATATCCTCGGGGTAGTGAAGCAACTTAAATCACTTAATAAAAGCAAGTCTTACGGTCTAGATTGTGTACCAATCAAAATCCTTTCACGCTATGCTGACGCAATAGGTCGAGACTTAACCACCATATACAATAGTACGCTCGACGGAAGTACTCTTCCCAAAGATCTGAAAGTTGCATGGGTCACATCAATACGTAAGAAAGTTAATAGGAGTAATCCACTAACTTACTGACTCGTACCATTAATGTCTTATATAGCAGGATATTGCAACAGATATTGTGTTCGAACATTATGAATTACATTGAAGAGAACTGTCAGTTGACATACAGTCAAACGAATTTAGAAAACATCGTTCTTGTGAAACACTACTACCCCTTTACTTACGCGAGGTGTTGAGTGCTACTGCGA
Source organism: Schistocerca piceifrons (assembly GCF_021461385.2). Lineage (NCBI taxonomy): Eukaryota > Metazoa > Arthropoda > Insecta > Orthoptera > Acrididae > Schistocerca > Schistocerca piceifrons. The sequence goes on from NC_060138.1 coordinate 51,151,642, forward strand.
AGAGGTTTAAAAGTGATTACGTGTTTCTAGATATCCAGGAGGCTTTTGACACTGTACTTCACAAGCGGCTTGAAGTCAAATTGCGTGCTTGTGGGATATGGTCTCAATCATGTGACTGTATTAGTGATTTCCTGTCAGACAGGTCACAGTTAGTAGTTGCTGACTGGAAGTCATCGAGTAAAACAGAAATAATTTCTGGAGTTCCTCAAGGCAGTTTTATAGGTCCTCTGCTGTTCCTTATCTATATAAACGATTTAGCAGGAAATATGAGCAGCCGTCTTGCGTTGTTTCCAATTGATGCCGTCGTCTAGTAAAGTCATCAGAAAACCAAAACAAATTGCAAAGGATTTTGAAAAGATGTCTGTATGGTGCGAAAATTGGCAATTGACCCTAAATAACAAAAAGTGTGAGGTCATCCCCATGAGTGTTAAATGGAATCTTTTAAACTTCGGTTACACGATAAATCAGTCAAATCAAGAGGCCGCAAATTGAACTAAATACCTATGAATTATAATTACGAGCAGATTAAATTGGAAAGAACACGTAGAAAATGTTGTGGGGAAGGCAAACCAAAGATTGCGTTTTACTGGCAGAACATGTAGAAAATGTAACAGATCTACTAAAGAATCTGTCTACACTACACTTGTCCGTCCTCTTTGGGAGCACTGCTGCGTGGTGTGGGATCCTTACCATGTCGGGTTAAGGGAGTACATAGAGAAAGGTCAAGGAAGAGCAGCACGTTTTGTATTATCGAGAAATAGGGCAAAGAACGTCACGGACGTCATACAGGATTTACGGTTGACATGATTAGGACAAAGGCGTTTTCCGTTGCGGCGGAATCCTCCCATGAATTTACAATCACCAACATTCTCCTCCGAATGCGAAAATATTTTGTTGATGCCGACCTACATAGGGGGAAATGATCATCATAATAAAAGAACGGAAATCATAGCTCGCACGGAAAGAAGTAGGTGTTGGTTTTCTTCCTCATGCTGTTCGAGATTAGACTAATAGACAGCTATTGCGAAGATGGTTCGATGAACCTTTGGCCAGCTACTTTAGTGTGATTTTCAGGCTAGCTTCTGTGGCCGGCGGTACTAGGCGCTTCAGTCTGGAACCGCGCTACCGCCACGGTCGCAGGTTCAAATCCTGCCTCGGGTATGGTTGTGTGTGATATCAGGTTAGTTAGGTTTAAGCAGTTCTAAGTTCTATGGGACTGATGACCTCAGATGTTAAGTTCCACAGTGCTCAGAGTCATTTGAACCATTTTTTTGTGATTTGCAGAGTATCCATACAGATGTAGATGCAGATGTAGTGGATGTGACTCACCTGGTTCACACTGGGATGATGGTGAAGCAGCTTGACACCTGTCACATCACCCGGTGCAAAACAGAGTGTTGTTTGCGCCGTGCAGCTTGCGTTGTAGATACTCTGGGAGGGGTTTTTCAAATCAACTTATATGCCTGAAGAAATGCTTTCATGTAGATGGAACAAACCTACCTACATCCGTGTTTGCAATTGGTTTCTCACAAAGGAAATTCCCCTTCGCGCCCTCCCTTACATGTAGTGCTAAAATGGCCCACTGGATAGTTCACCAAAAACTCAACACAGGTAAAGCATGAAAACTGAAAGGTGTACTGAAATGTGAAAAAAGAGAAGAAAAATAGAAACAGTGAATGGCCCAATATCAAGATGTGCAATATCGAGCGAATCGCAGGAACAACACTAGTGGTTGTGCGGTCATGACGTTGGACTGTAAAACAGGAGGTCCGTATTCTAATCTGCCGGGTGCCCAACTTTATTTTCCTCAAAATTATGATCTTTCCCGTCCGGTCACTTATGTGTCTGTTTTCCTTCTGTTGTCTTGGCAATCGTCATACTGTGCATTGGTTACAGAATATGAGTTCCCGAAACATGTCCCTAAAACATGCGTGTTGTTCGAATCTGCCAGTAGCAAATCTAGCAGCCCACCTCTGAATTGTTTCGATGTCTTACTTTAATCCGGCCTGATACGGATCCCAAACATTAGAGCAGTACTAGAGAATGGGTCGCACTAGTGTCGTAGATGCGGTGTCCTTCACAGATGAACCACATTTTCTCAGATATCTCCCAGTAACCCGAAGACTACTATTCGCCTTCTTTACCACAATCCTTACAAGACTTTGTAACACCATAGCTCTAATACTCTACGCATTTATTTTGCTTTTGTTTCATTTAATGTTACATCATTGAGCTTCTGTAAATGTGTTTGATTGAATAGATAACACAGAAATGAATACTACTTTCTTTGTACAAACTTTGATGTCATGGTTTGGTTCAATGCAAAGTAGTGTATCTTTCATTTAAACTCTTTGTCCCATTTGGAGAGAACAAAACTTACTGTATGTAATTGTAATTTGTGTGTGAATAATTTTTTTTTGGAATGTCAATATGTGCAAATGTTCTGTTTTATTTAATGTGTTTGGTTACTGTTATGTAAACTGCTGATCCTCACTTGGGTTCTTAGTTATTCCGTATGTAAAAGTTGTTGTGGTTCCCCTCGGGAACGGAACTGTGTAGCGCGCGCGAATTGTGGTTGGCCTAGGTAGAAAAGGTGGAACTGGTAGTCAGTCGGGGACGAGCTACGAGTAGGGGACAAGCTACGAGTCGGGGACAAGCTACCAAACTGTGCACTGCCATGTAAAAGTGGTATATTGTCCTGGTTCCGAGAGAGGCTTTTTCTGCTACTGTCCAATGCCTCGTATGGATGGATAAATAGCTGGAACTATTCTGGAATTTGTATCTATCATCGCCACCAAGAAATGACAGAGTCCAGCAATTCTACCTGCAATTCCACCTACCAACATGCAATTGCCACCACATTGCGCAATCCTTACATCGGAATACTATAATGATGTACAGTGAAGGATCAGCTTAATGGATGTGTTAGTGTGCTCAAATATAAGGTAAATTTTATCTGAATTTATGTACCTACCCTGATTTTTTTCCTAATCATAACACCTCTCAGGTTCCTCTCCGTTTGAGCTAAAGTGATATCCGAGTGTCCTTACTAAAAGAACGTTAAAGCCCAGTATTTTGCTCATTAATGCCTCTTCAACATAGTAAAAAGAAAGTTAAAGTTAATGTGGCAAGGGAGTGAGTTAAAGTAAATGTTGTTTGCTGGAAATATTCCTATTAAAACTGCTCATTAAAGTGCTGTTGCCAACTTCAAAATTAAAAGTTCTTAAGACTGAGGCTTATAAAGTAAATGATCACATTGTAGTCTGTAGTAAATTATAAAAGGTGAGTCAGTTTCCTGTAATTTTGTCAACATTGTGTTTCGCTGTAGTAAAAGTGGGAAACAGCAATAGTAGAAAATTATATGTTGATGATTGCTAAGTGTTTGTCTCTCTTGTGTATAGGAAGTGTATATTAATAACATATTGTATTAATGCTGGGTAATTAGTAACGGAAAGACCACTAATTATAAAAAACCATAATTTCTTTAAAGCCTGAAAGTAATAGGGTGTTTCGGTATCTCTTATAATTTTGCAAATAGTTGCTGCTGCTCTAACTGTTAGTTTCAATCTTACCGTAAACATATGTATGTGTCAGAGTTCATTGCACTCGCGTGTGACAAAGTATAGGTTTTGTTTATTCGTTAAAATTACTAATAACTATTTTCTTAAACGAGAATGTTAATCATTCTCTAGCCTAGTTAGGCTGGCGATCGTTTTCTTTATCAGTTGAACAGTACTGATAGGCAAAATTTTGTTCGTACAGTTCGAATATTTACGTAAGTCTGACTTTCATTTTCGATAAGCCATTCCCGTTAGGTACAGCACGGTCAACATAATAAAATTCCTCTCAGAGTGTAACACTGCTCTGTTGGGTTATACCATTATTATTCTAACAAAATAATTCTGTTAGCAAACTGCCTCCAGTTCCGAGGTTATGGTATATCAGTAGTAGACGGTAGGAGTGTCATAACTTCCATTTCATATCGCTTTGCAGCATTACGCCCAGATGTTTATACCACGTGACTGAGTCAAGCAGGACACTGCTAATGCTGTATCCGAACGTTTTCGTACTCACCTGAATTAACTTCAGTTTTTCAACATTTAGAACTAGCCGCCGTTCATCACACAAACTAGAAATTTTCTCTAAGTCATCTTCTATCTTCCTACAGTTACTCAGCTTCGTTTTCCACGGCTTCATCACCAAACAACCGAAGACTTCTGCCCACCACGTCCGCCAAATCAATTATGTATATAGAGAACAACAACCTTCTAAACACACTTTCCTCGGGCATCCTATGACAATACCCTTGTGTCTGTTGTACACACGCTGTCGAGGACAACATACTGGGTTCTATAACTTAAGAAATCTTTGAGCCACTCACATATCTGTGAACCTTTTCCATGTGTTCGTAGCTTCGTTAACAACCTGTAAAGGGGCACCATTTCAAACGCTTTGCAGAAATCTAGAAAAATGGAACGCCCTCCTTGTTCTTCGTCCGTGGTCCATAGTATATCATGTGTGAAAAGGGCAAGCCGAGTTTCCCAACAGTGATGATTTCTAAGACCATGCTGATTCGTGGACGTAAGATTCTTGGTCCCACGCAAATTTATGATATTCGAACTGAGAATGCGTTCAGGAATTCTGCAGCAAACCCGTTTAAGGGATATTGGTCTATAATTATCCGGGTCCCATCTTTTGCCCTTCATGTGTAAGAGAACAGGAGTCAACTACGCTTTTCACCAGTCACTTGGGACTTTGCACTGGGTGAGAGTTTGGCGATAAATGCAAGCTACGTAAGGGGCCAGTGCTGTAGAGTACTCTTAGAAAAACCGAACTGGAATTCCATCAGGGCCCACTGACTCGTGTGTTTTCAATTCTTTCAGTTGTTTCTGTAAGCCAGGGATGCTTCACACTATGTTATCCATACGGGAGTCTGTTCTATAGTCAAACGACGGCAGATTCGTACGATACTCCTGCTTGTACGATTTCTTAAACGCGAAATTTAAAACTTCGGCTTTCATTTTGTTAACTTTAACTGTCAAACAATACTGTGCAATAAGTGACTCGATGGAGGCTCTAGATATTTTACATAGGACTAGAATTTCCTCGGATTGTCAGCTAGATCTTTAGATAAGTTATGACGATGGTAGCTGTTGTATGCTTAGCGTGTAGGTCTTTTCACAAACGGACGAATCCCTACTAACCTTTGCTTATCGCCATACGCGCCTTCTCTTTTGAACCGAGAGTGCAATAGCCTCTGCTTCCTCAGCATTTTCCGTATCTTGATATTAAACCATGGCTGGTCTTTTCTCTCCTTAATTCACTCACTAGATACATAATCCTCCACACCTTGATTGTAAATCGTGGTGTGGAGGATTTGAAGATAAATATTCCTCTACGACCATCCCACTGGAACAAATTGGTGTCACTTCACAGTCTAGACGAGACGCTAAAGACTGCTTCTCAGCTCTTGTAGCTGATACGCCCTCCTAACCTTGTTAATTGACTTATTAACTTTCGTAACCACAGTTGCTATAATATCATGATTGCTAATCCCTGTTTCTATAGTGACGTCGATAAGGTACGGCCTATTTGTAGCTACAACGTCTAAGTTATTTCCATGGCGTGTGGGCTGCCGAACTACCTGCTCAAGACAGTCTTTGGATACCGTGTTCAAAAGTGATCAGTCCGAATGTCTTTACCCACCGTAAAGAGTGCATAGACATCCCACACTATACTCGGTACGTTAAAGTCACCTACAACTAGTATTGCATGATCTGCGTATTTAAGCGTTACTGACCGTAGACTTGCTTTGAATGACTCTAGAGCTGTCACAGCAGAATCGGGTGGCCGGTATAAATATCCAACGATTAGCTTGGTTTCAGCTAGACTTCTTCTGCGCTACCAGTTAACTTCACTGTCACGCTCAACTTGGGCCTCAATATAGACAAAATTTTTGTTAACGGCAATGAACACTCCCCCTCCTATGGCCTCTGTCTCTCCGATATACGTTCCACGAGTCGCTAATCATCTCAGAGCTTTCCACTTCCGGTTTCAGCAGGTTATCGGTCCCTAGACTAATTCGAGTGCGAGAAGTTTCCTGGGGGGCAGTAAATTATGGAATTTAGTCACGAAATGTATTAAACACTATGTGATCAAATGTTTAGAGACGCCCCCTAAAACACACTTTTTCGTATTAGGTGCAATGTGCTGCCATCTACTGCCAGGTACACAATATCATCGACCTCAGTAGTTATTAGACATCGTGAGAGGCCACAACTGGGAGCTCCGCGGAGCCCCATGGTTAGGTGATTGGGTGTCAATTGTGTCATATGTCTGTAGCCGAGATTTACACACTGGTAAACATCCCTAGGTCCACTGTTTCCGATGTGATAGTGAAGTGGAAACGTGAAGGTACACGTACAGCACAAAAGCCTACAGACTGACCTCGGCTGTTGACTGGCAGAGACCGCCGACCGTTGAAGAGTGTCGTAATGTGTAATAGATAGACATCTATCCAGACCATCAAACATTAATTTCAAGCTACATCAAGATCAAGAATCCACTGTAAGTACTATGACAGTTAGGCAGGAGGTGAGAGAACTGATTTAAATGGTCGAGGGGCTCATCATAAACCACACATCACGCCGGTAAATGCCAAACGACGCCTCGCTTGGTGTAAGGAGTGTAAGCATTGGACGATTAAACAGTGGAAAAACGTTGTGTGGAGTGACGAATCACAGTACGGAATGTGGAGATCCGATGGCAGGGTGTGGGTACGGCGAATGGCCGGTGAACGTCATCGGCCAGCGTGTGTAGTGCCAACAATAAACTTCGGAGGTAGTGGTGTTACGGTGTGCTCGTTTTTTTCATGGAGGGAGCTTACACCCCTTGTTGTTTTGCGTGGTACTATCACAGTACAGGCCCGCATTGGTGTTTCAGGGACCTCCTTGCTTCTCAGTGTTGATGAGCAATTCGAGGATGGCGACTGCATCTTTCAACACATGGATGACCTGTTCATAATGAACGGTCTGCGGCGGAGTGGTAGCATTACAATAACATCCCTGTAATGGACTGACCTTCACAGAGTCCATACCTAAATCCTATAGAATACTTTTGGGATGTTTTGGAACGCCGACTTCGTGCCTGGCCTCACCGACCGACATCGATACCCGTCCTCAGTGCAGCACTTCCTGAAGAATGGACTGCCATTCCCCAAGAAACTTTCAAGCACCTGATTGAACGTATGCCTGCCGGGTGGATGCTGTCGCCAAGGCTAAGGGTGGGCCAATATCATAATGAATAATAGCATTACCGATGGAGGGCGACAGGAACTTGTAAGTAATTTTCAGCCAGGTGACCGGATGTATCTGATCACATAGTGTATGAAACTGTAATAACGGAAAACAAATTTTTCGTCTCAGATCAGACTTTATGAGCAAAAAATTTTTACATGTGCTTCAGTACTACAACATTATGTTCCCATATGATAACGGAGACATTGTACAGCATATTTTTCCGCACTACGTCACTTTATAAACTATGATTTCGTGATCTGAGGAATACATCGTAAAAATTAGTGCCTTTTACTGTGCATAGCTGTCTCGGAACGTTTTCTGGGTTTTGGCACCCAAAAAAACATGTTTTGGGGCGTTTGTCGATGACGGATAAAGAATTTTGAAGGAGGGAAGGGCCCGGTAGATAAATGACAAGAGAGCTTACCGTTAAAATTTGGGCAATTTGATGCGGTTCTTTATTATTTAGATTTCGCCTCATATCGCATTTTCCCTCTGTATCTTGCAACCGGATAATGAATAGAGAAAATTTTCAAGGTTTTTCTAGATCTGGCTCGTAGATAAACATCGCAACAATTTCAGCCATTTGCTATGCGCAGTCACCATGGAATGCTCCATCTGGTTTTGGTTCACTGCTGAAGGCGAAAATATACTCGTAGTAAAAAAACCTTTTTGTGCTGTTTTCCATGGAACCACCCATGAACTAATAGTGTCTTTCGAAGTCGCATGAAGCCCGTCGTAGACCACACCAAATGCAAAAAGAACCAAAAGATTTGCTCCATTTGCCTAAGCAGGAAGAAGTGTGTAATATTCATACTTTGACCCTGTACTGTACGATGGTGACAATCAGACGATTCTTCGTTAACTATATAAATGGTCACTAGCGCAAAGGCCGTCCAAAATACTTGCCCGTATCTTTTTATCGCCAACTGAACCCGAGGTTTGAGCACCGGAAATTCCCGTTTTTATCGTTTGCGTCTTGGAACATATTAGGTACGCATGCCGTCGCGTGCATACCGGTTAGCGTACAGGGAGACATTTAAATTGAAAGTCGCTTTCCTGGTGTCGGCGGATAAATAGGATATTGCACCGCCTGTCTTTTTCAGATGTACGATGCAATAATATTGCATACTTGTCCGAAGGAACAACACAGATACTGCAGTATCGTATCATACTAATGATGATCTGCTGCTCTTCTCATAAGCGCTAGACGCTTTTTTTCCGCGTCGGTGTCTGGTCTTGCAAAAAAAAAAAAAAAAAAAAAAACCTCGCTCTCATGAGGGCTAACAACTTGGCTCATTTCGTGGCGCTCTGATGTGTTTTGGGGCCCCGTTGGACGCGTTTTTTGCACGTTTACTAATTGTCACGTCTGTTGATAGCAAGATGTGTACAAGGCACAACGCTCCTTCCATCACTGTTCGATCAAGGGTCAATAGGAAAGGCGAAAATAGGGTAGAATAGAACGCATCGGGAAGATGAATGTGGAATACTAGTTGCGAATAGCTGGCGCTCAGTGTGAAGATTACGTAAATCTGGCAAGTCGTAAGGCCCTATCAATTTTTAAATCTTCCCTGCCCTCGATTTAATCTACCGGATGCAACTTCGGCAGCTCAACTCTACACTTACTATCGGCTATTTTCACTTACTATTGGCTGCATTTGTTGCCACAGGTACACTTTCCTTCGTAAGTAAGTGAGAGTTTTTCGATGAATTTTGCACAGCTTACAAACCATACTTACAGGTGTATTAAACTCTACAGCTTTCCAAATCTATTGAAAACTGTGCTAAAAATTGAGATAATTAACTATAAAATTTGAATTTTCTCTAAAGAAGTAGTTTAGAATGTAATAACACGTTCGTTTTTCCTTAAACAAATTCTAGAGTTTCGTATACCTGAACGTATGGTTTCATGCTGCGCAAAATTCATCGAAAAATATCTCTTACTTACGAAGAAAAGTGTACCTATAGCAACAAATACAGACAATATTAAGTGAAAAAATGTTGAAATTTCACTGGTAAAAAATTATTTTCTTACGTTTTTGAGCTCCTACTGCTATCAATGTGAATCCTGAATCTTTCCTGGTCATGCTGACAAAGTTTTGAGAATTTATTTGTAAAAGTATATACATTGGAAATTAAAATGTCCTGTAGTGACTCTCCAGTTCCAAGTGGGCCCGTTTGACGTCCTACTCCCTTAACACATCTTTGTCCCTTGGCCCAGCTCCAAGGTATGAGTACGTCTCAGGTATGAAACTGTATGAGTTCTATCGGCAAACAGTTCAAGGTCTTGATCTTGCTACTGTCTCATGGTGGTAATTTGTTTCTGCAGTAGCTTATGTCTCTGTTATCTGAATACCTATCTGCTAATCTCTTGGCCCATACGTCAATTCTATCTGCGTTCTTTGGCGTATATACCTATTCTTTGTAGGTACACGAATCGCCCGATAACTTGACATGAGAACTTATTTTGAGCGCGAGTACTAGTATGTTCAAGCTCCTACCCACTAGCAGGGAAGTTGCGATGCGTTGGGGACTGAAGGATAATGAGGGAAATAAATGCACACACTATGGTCGAGACTGTAGTGACGTAACAAGACTGTTACGCCACACGGTAGTAGCCAAAAGAAAGGCACGCTAGACTAATGCAGACGGGCGTGAAGTCTGGAACATGAGAACTTATAAATGAATACGAAGAAAAGTATGTAGATGCTTTTTACTTAACTTTTATTTATTCCTTGGAATACATCTCTCTTGATTACTCGTAAGCTATAGGCACTGATACAAATGGCTCCTTGCTAGTTCGTAGCCATTAACTTCTGATGGCTATTCTGTCTCTCGGCTAATGAGAGAGAAAGGCTTCGTACAACTGGGCGATAGCTAGGTTCGCGTACAACTGGGCGGTAGCTTGGTTCTCGTACAACTGGGGTCGAGTCCACTCTCGTATCACGAGACCTGCCTTGGTGGTGGCGCTAGGTCTGCGATCACAGTGGCGACACGCGGGTCCGACATGTACTACATGGACCGCGGCCGATTTAAACTACCACCTAGCAAGTGTGGTGTCTGGCGGTGACACCACATTCCTCCCCCGCAAATCGGCGAACGGTCGTGTAATAAGGCTTCCGCCCGCCGTGGGGAGGACCACATGTTGACGTATGCGATGAGGTGGGGAGCCTAACAACAGGCGAGGCTGTGCCACCCGCACCCGGCCATCCGGTCCGAGGGGAGCTAGGAAACGCCTGCAAAACTAGTCCAGGGTGCACGTCAACATGTGGTGTATGCGCCCGTAAAGAGACATGGGGGACCGAAGGATCAACTTCCATTGCGTCGGGGCAGCCGACGCGCGATGACGTCATGTGGTCCGGAGCGGGCGGGCGTTCCATGGCGGAGGACAGCTGGTCACGGGAAGCGATCGGCGGCGCGTGACCCTGGGAGGCGCCTGGCGGCTGCAACGAAGCGTCGAATGCGGTCGGCGCCGGCGGCGGCTGCTGCTGCTGCTGCTGCTGCGGCGGCGGCGGCGGCGGCGCGCCGCCATGGGGCAAAATGGAAGGCATCGTCGGTAACACCTGGGGATGAGGCGAGCCAGTAGATGGGTCCCCAGGGCGCTGACCGGACGGCACCGTCGCTGAAAGCAGACGGGGAGCGGCAGAACCCGAGCGACGACAGAGGCGCAGCTGATTGAGATGCCGACGCACCTCACCAGAGGCCCCCAAAACCAAATACATCGCGCGGCCGAGGCAGCGAAGAATGCGCCCTGCGAGCCAACGCCGTGAACCGCGATAGTTGCGATAAAATACAACGTCGCCTGGAGCAAAAGCAGGAGTCTGCCGCTGCACAGGAACCTGATGCGGCGGATGCAGCAAAGACATCAAGGTGCGATGAGGACGACCGTGGAGCAACTCAGCCGGCGAGCGACCATCTCGGGGCTGAGAGCGATACGAAGACAAAAAGAGCAACAATGCGTCCTCCCGAGAATGCGACTCTTTCAATTTCAACATCTGTGACTTGAAAGTCCGGACCAATCGTTCAGCGGCACCGTTGGACTGAGGCGAAAACGGCGCGGATGTCAGATGTTGAATACCATTGGCCTGGCAGAAAGACTGGAATTCTGCGGACATGAATTGTGGGCCATTGTCGGAAACAATAGTCTGCGGAAGACCTTCAATGCAAAAGATAGCAGACAACGCTTGGATGGTGGCGGAGGACGTCGTGGAAGACATCCGGACAACAAAAGGAAAATTACTGAAGGCGTCGACCAGAACCAACCATCGAGCATTCCAGAATGGACCAGCAAAATCAATGTGCAAGCGTTGCCAAGGGGAAGTGGCTTTTGGCCACGCAAAGACTTTCCGCGGCGGTGCGGATTGTTGTTCGGCACACGCCGGGCACGAAGAACACATATTCGTAATCGCAGCATCGATTCCGAACCAAGTACAGTGCTGACGAGCAAGTTGTTTCGTTCGCACTATACCCCAATGTCCTTGATGAAGAAGCCGTAAAACAGAGGACTGTAACGAACGTGGGACCACGACTCTGGACTGATCATTATCAGAACGCAACAACAAAACACCACGTCGAACAAAAAGTCTCTCCTTGTGAGCAAAAAATCGGCGAACCAACGGATCCTCGATCCGAGACTTTGACAAAGGCCATTGCGTAGCAACAAAACGTAAAACAGTAGCAAGGACAGGGTCAGCAGCTGTGGCTGTAGCGACACGACGAAAATCAATCGGAAACGATTCGACCACTTCATCGGTTTCCGAATCAATGAACATGCAAGCAAGTTCGGAAGAATCGAATGCTTTATCCTCAGCAACAGGCAAACGGGACAACGCATCGGCGTTTCCGTGCTTAGCAGTGGACCGATACAAGATATCGTAGCGGTACTGCGAGAGGAAAATAGACCAGCGAATGAATTTCTGCGCTGTACGTGGAGGTACAGGCTTGTTCGGATGAAAAAGCGACGTCAAAGGTTTGTGGTCTGTGATGATGGTAAAGTGACGACCATACAAGAAATCATGGAACTTAGTAACACCAAACACGAGAGCCAAAGCTTCTTTCTCTATCTGTGAATAATTTCTTTGCGCAGACGAGAGCAATTTGGACGCAAAGGCAATAGGGCGATCATGGGAGCCAACTTTGTGCGCAAGCACAGCACCGATCCCGAAATCCGATGCATCTACCATCAACAAAAGGGGTTTCTGGGGATCGAATGGCGTAAGGCAAGTATTAGAAAGCAACGCCGATTTCAACTGGCGAAAGGCGCGGCACACGTGGCTTAGAGCGCGGCGGCAGCTGCGTTTGTTTGTGCGATGGCGGTTGACGGGGCCGCGCAGCTCGCACGGTGGGCCGGTTAATGTTACACACTGCTGGCGAAGTTTCAAAAGATTCCTGAGCACAGTCAAGCGTGTCCTGTCTATCCAATATGTCTATCACTTGTTGAAGGGAGGGATTAACTAGTTTCAAAATTTGCTCCCGTATGCGAACATCAGAAACGTTCTGTGCAATTGCATCACGCACCATTGTATCTGAATAAGAAAGACCACAGTCACATTCAAAGGCACAGTCCCTAGTAAGTCCTTGCAATGTTGCTACCCACTCCCTATTAGTTTGACCGGCCGTACGTTTTGTACGAAAAAACGTATACCGTTTTGCAACCACATTAACTGTTTCTTTGAAATAGGCATCTAATGCAGACAAAATTTCCTCGTAGGACAAAGTTGCTACGTCTCGTCGGGGAAACAATTTCACTATCACACGGTATGTGGACACACCGACACAAGAAAGCAAAAACGGCTGCCGCTCATTACCTTGAATTCTGTAGGCAGCCATGTGGAAGGCGAACTGACGAGACCACTCTTGCCAGGTCTCATCGGCTGCCACGTATGGTCGAAAGGGAGGTGCAACAGCGTTCAGTGGCAGCGGTAGCGAAGAAGCGGCGGCGGCCGCATCGGTGTGCAGCGCACGTTGACCCTGGACGAGCTGTCCAAGGGCATCCAGTAACGCCTGCGTCTGCTGATTCTGCAAGCGATAAAATTCGGACAGTACATCTGGAGATTGTGGCGAAGCCATGACACAATGAAATGTAAGCAATCAGAAATAAATGTAAGCGGCGCCAACGTGGCAAATGAATTAATACAAACTCTTTTTCTCGTCGCCAACCTGTAGTGACGTAACAAGACTGTTACGCCACACGGTAGTAGCCAAAAGAAAGGCACGCTAGACTAATGCAGACGGGCGTGAAGTCTGGAACATGAGAACTTATAAATGAATACGAAGAAAAGTATGTAGATGCTTTTTACTTAACTTTTATTTATTCCTTGGAATACATCTCTCTTGATTACTCGTAAGCTATAGGCACTGATACAAATGGCTCCTTGCTAGTTCGTAGCCATTAACTTCTGATGGCTATTCTGTCTCTCGGCTAATGAGAGAGAAAGGCTTCGTACAACTGGGCGATAGCTAGGTTCGCGTACAACTGGGCGGTAGCTTGGTTCTCGTACAACTGGGGTCGAGTCCACTCTCGTATCACGAGACCTGCCTTGGTGGTGGCGCTAGGTCTGCGATCACAGTGGCGACACGCGGGTCCGACATGTACTACATGGACCGCGGCCGATTTAAACTACCACCTAGCAAGTGTGGTGTCTGGCGGTGACACCACAGAGACAACACATGAAAAGCGTCGACCGTCAAATGGTGGAGCGCCAGCAGAGTAACTAAGCAGCAGTCTATAGTGGGCGTTGGGTAACACTGGTAATGTCTTCTCATTTCAATCCATAGTGGGAAGAACCTTGTTTCGCAAAGTGCCGCTAGAAAGTATGTCAACCGTGAGACGCATAAATGATAATTTATGGCAAAGGACATTCACATAAAGTTAGTAAATCTTTGTAAAGACTGTGTGATGGTGCAGCCAACCACTATTATCAGGTGCGTAAAGAGTGAACTTGTAGTCGAGAAGAACTTTCCGACTTGTTAGTGGCGATGAACAACAATCTTTGCAACGCCGAAGAAGGAGCTGAAAATACAAACTAATCATTGAATTACCAGTTTCTGTGTGCAGAGACGAAGTCATGTTGTAAATTAATCAAGGTTCGCAGTGCAACAGAATGAGAGAATTAAAGAAAAAATTCCAATCTCCAGTGGAAGAAGATGTTCTCTGCATGAGTTACAAGGAGAATGTACGTGCATGAAGTGCCACAAGGCAATACGTAATGACAGTAGTTCGTACAAATAGTAATTAATAATATTAGTTTGTGAAAGCAGGCTGGATTTATTCAGGATTCAATGCAATATATTAATCCACAATCTTGTGGCTACAAAATACTATATTTCGACATAGTCTCCGTACAGTGTGACTGCCTTACTGGGAGGCCATGTACGTCCACGTGGTAACGCCCTACTGGTCGACGATGGATCGAGCGTGTTGGTGCATCAATGACCCCACCATCGTCCACGTGCCGCTTCCTGCAGTGTGCAGCCTCCATTAGGCCAAACAGATAAATGTCGGAAGGTGTAAGAAACGGACTGTAGATTGCAAGAGGAAATCCAGTCCAATGAAGATTTGTGAGGTCTTCTATTGTGTGCAGACCTGTGTGGGCCCTTGCGTTGCCATGGAGGAAGAGAAGTCGTTTGCATTTTTGTGGCGACTAACACGCTTAATAAATATCTTTATTATGCCGTTTCGGCTACTGCCGTCATAATATATCTGCAATTAGGATTTAACCAACGTTATGAGAGACAGGGTGACAGTTATTGAACTATATGAAATAAAATCGTTAAAACTTCTGCCCATTTTGCGTTAGGAAGTTCAAGCTGCATGGTTGGCAGCAGGGCATGCTGGAAATTAGTATGCGCAGTATGGTTTGGTTTAGCGACGAAGCCCACTTTCATTTGGATGGGTTCGTCAATAAGCAAAATTACGACCTCTGTGGGACTGAAAATTTTCAATTCGCGATCGAGATGTCTCTTCACCCTCAACGGGTAACTACGTGGTGTACAATGTACAGTCACGTAATAAACGGTGCGATATTCCTTGATGGCACGGTGACTACCGAATGTCACGTGAAGGTGTAGGAAGATTATTTTGTCCCCATTATTAAAAGTGATCATGGTTTCGTCGGCCGGAGTGGCCGAGCAGTTCTAAGCGCTATTGTCTGGAACCGCGTGACCACTACGGTCGCAGATTCGAATCCTGCCTCGGGCATAGATGTGTGTGATGTCCTTAGGTTAGTTAGGTTTAAGTAGGTCTAAGGTCTAGGGGACTGATGACCTCCGAAGTTATGTCCCATAGTGCTCAGAGCCATTTGAACCATTTTTGATCCTGATTTCGACAAGATGTGTTTCATGCAAGTCGGAGATCAACCCCTAGAAGCAGGGAGTGTTTGATGTCCTGCAAGGGCAATTTGAGGAACACGTCATGGCTCTGGGATACCCAGAGTCCACTGGTATGGGCCTCGATTGGCCGCCATATTCTCCGGATATGAAACATGCGACGCCTTTTGGTGGGGCTCTATTAAAGGCAAGGTGCACAGAAATAGCCCCTAAACCATTGCTGAACTGAAAACAGTCATTCAGGAGGTCATTTACATCATCTGTGCCGACGCTTCAGAGGGTCATGCAGATTTTCG
The DNA here is from genome assembly GCF_021461385.2 of Schistocerca piceifrons. Taxonomy (NCBI): domain Eukaryota; kingdom Metazoa; phylum Arthropoda; class Insecta; order Orthoptera; family Acrididae; genus Schistocerca; species Schistocerca piceifrons. Next base: position 51,167,561 of record NC_060138.1, read on the forward strand.
CTACTCGTTTGCGCCACATCATCACCAACGATTGCTGGCATATCGGACATGTTGAATGAAGTTTGTTCACGCCGTAGTTTGTAACAAATTTACCTTTTTTTCATATAGTTCAATAATTGTCACCCTGCGTATATCTAGCTACAAGAAATTAAAAATCGAAAGTCAAAAAATTTAGACTCAAAAAAACTTTAGAACTTGGAAAGCTAGGTTCGGTGTCAATCTTAAAAACCTGTTCCTACTTAGTGCTTTAACTAACAACATGATTCTAGCCATCTAATTGGCTATTCTATTAGTAGGCACCTACACTCTTTTGAATTAGGTTTTTCTTTATTTGACTTCGAGTATTTGTGATTTAAATATCGTCTGTCTTTATATAAGCATGAATGAGGAGAAAATAAGAAATTTAAAAAATACTGACAACATTTTTATTTGACTTCGAGTATTTGTAATTTAAATATCGTCTGTCCTTTTAAGAGCACGAAAGGGAAAAATATAAGAAATAAAAATGGTGTTAACAGAACTTGAGGGAAACGTTCCACACACTAGTGCCGCCTGTAACTTGTAACTTACAGCTATGCGTAGTTTTGGGGAGCGATATTGTTAATTGATTATTACTGACTGCGTGATTGATACTGATACTGACTTTTCGAAGTTCTGTATTTCTGATGAGTAAACTTTTATCACTATGTTTGATCTTTTAATTTATAAACTCTTATACCTTGATTAAGTATAGCAAAAAAAGGAGGCCTTTTTCTTTGTTCCTATAATTTTAAATAGAAATTCATTGTCAAGACACAGGAGGAATGGCGTACTAATGAAATTTGTTAAGCGACCTAGGCGGTTTTATTCACTAAATTATTCACAGTGTATGCGGATTTGTGTAAGAACTGATTTTCCTTTTTTAATGGGGGGGGGGCCTCAGTACCTTAGACGTTTAATCTCCTTAAGCCCATAATTAGCAGCAATAGCGGCTTAATGCGTACACGGACATTTTCCTGTGGATGGTACCTCCCATATTGCCTCCACGCTGGTTACAGATCTCCTAGAAGAACGGAGGTGCACAGACCACACAGAATTATTACGACTTTCTGCTGGCGCCACTGTGGCTCTTCGTCACTAGATAACAACGCTTCACATCTACTTCAACTTATGTATTCCAAAAGCCTTTGTACATCGAATGGAGCAAAATGCTTTGTATCATTACTGGCCCTTCCCTTTCCTATCAATAAGACAGGGTGGAATGATCGCTAGTAGCCGGTCGGTGTGGCCGAGCGGTTCTAGGCGCTTCAGTCTGGTACCGCGTGACCGCTACGGTAGCAGGTTCGAATCCTGCCTCGGTTATGGCTGTGCGTGATGTCCTTAGGTTAGTTAGGTTTAAGTAGTTCTAAGTTCTAGGTGACTGCTGACCCCAGATGTTACGTCCCATAGCGCTCAGAGCCATTTGAACCATTTGATCGCCAGTACGCCTCGCTAAGTAAGAAAAAGAAATGTTGTCTCGAACTCTTAAGTTTGGCTTACACCACAGCGATTTATTAGTCCTTTCGGAGACCTAGTCTCATATGGACTCCAACTTACGGTGCGGTCTGGCTTAGTTCATAATAGCAAGCATTACCAGAGAAGAAATAACAGATACGTGACACCTAAAAACCGTAAGACTTACCAGGGATTAAACGTCTGATCATCTTAGCCTAGTAATTAACCACTTATTTTTCTTTTTCTGTTTATATTTGATGTTGTTTTATGGTTTCCTTCCTGTCCTTCAGCCCTCCCGGTGGCACATTGTTATCTTTTTTTTCGATGTTCTGTTAGACCAATAAACAAACTGTTTTCCCTAGAAATTTTTACCTTGAAACTGAAACTGAGGTAATTAGAAAACACGCACTGGCGCGTTTTCCTGCCTGTCGAGTAGTAACAGCTCCAGGTAACGAAAATTGACAATTGACAGGAAAGCCGTGTGCTCACCCCTTGCTCCTGCATGTTGCATCAACAGAAGCAATGTCAGTGGAGGACATGATATTCGGCAGGTACCAATAGATATGCCATGTTATGTGGACGGAGGTTCTCGTTGCAAAGACGTAGCAAATTAGAGTGAGATGTTTAATATGGAGTCGTTTTCACTTATCAGGCAATACTATTCACACATAGTTTTGAAGGGTGACATTATAATTTCTTAGACGTTTGGGTTTCAGTATCGAGTGTTGCCGAACACGATACTCCTGACAGTCGTGTCTGCTGGTGTTTATTGTCGTCGAGTAGTAGATGCACTGTCATATGAAGCAAGCGTAAATGTAATGTTTCGTGCTACGGAATCGCTTCCAATCTGGCCGTCGTAGCGCCGTGATATTAAATGTTGCCAAATTCATCCCTGGCCAACTCTACACACATATACACTACTGGACATTAAAATTACTACACCACGGAGATGACGTGCTACAGACGCGACATTTAACCGGCAGGAAGAAGATGCTCTGATATGCAAATGATTAGCTTTTCAGAGGATTCACACAAGGTGGGCACCGGTGGCGACACGTGCAACGTGCTGGCATGAGGAAAGTTTCCAACGAATTTCTCATACACAGACAGCAGTTGATCGGCGTTGCCTGGTGAAACGTTGTTGTGATGCCTCGTGTAAGGAAGAGAAATGCGTACCGTCACGTTTCCGACTTTGATAAAGGTCGGATTGTAGCCTACCGCGATTGCGGTTTATCGTATCGCGACATTGCTGCTCGCGTTGGTCGAGATCCAATGACTGTTAGCAGAATATGGAATCGGTGAGTTCCGGAGGGTAATACGGAACGCCGTGCTGGATCCCAACGGCCTCGTATCACTAGCAGTCGAGATGACAGGCATCTTATCCGAATGGCTGTAACGGATCGTGCAGCCACGTCGTGCAACCACGCCATACTGGCGTATCAAATGGCTCTGAGCACTACGGGACTTAACATCTGTGGTCATCAGTCCCCCTAGAACGTAGAACTACTTAAACCTAACTAACCCAAGGACATCACACACATCCACGCCCGAGGCAGGATTCGAACCTGCGACCACAGCAGTCGCGCGGTTCCGGACTGCGCGCCTCGAACCGCGGGACCACCGCGACTGGCGTATCACCCACTGTGATCGTATGGGGTGCCATTGTTTACACGTCTCGGTCACCTCTTGTTCGCATTTACGACACTTTGAACAGTGGACGTTACATTTCAGGTCTGTTACAGCCCGTGGCTCTACCCTTCATTCGATCCCTGCGAAACCCTACATTTCAGCAGGATAATGCACGACCACGTGTTGCAGGACCTGTACAGGCCTTTCTGGATACAGAAAATGTTTGACTGCTGCCCTGGCCACAACACTCTCCAGATCTCGCACCAATTGAAAACGTCAGGTAAATGGTGACCGAGCAACTGGCTCGTCACAATATGCAGTCACTACTCTTGATGAACTGTGGTATCGTGTTGAAGCTGCATGGGCAGCTGTACCTGTACACGCCATCCAAGCTCTGTTTGACTCAATGCCCAGGAGTATCAAGGCCATTATTTTGGCCAGAGGTGGCTGTTCAGGGTACTGATTTTTCAGGAACTATGCACCCAAATTGCGTGAAAATGAAATCACTTGTCAGTTCTAATATAATATATTTGTCCAATGAATACCAGTTTATCATCCGCATTTCTTCTTGGTGTACCAGTTTTAATGGCTAGTAGTGTAGGTTTGTTACAAAGAAAGTAGTGTACAATTTTCGTTACCTGGTTATCGGAATTACGAAATGGATTTGGTATCTTCGACTACATTCAACGAGATGGTTCTGACAGTTTTGTAGCCAACCCTTAAACGTGATTATTTTTGCAGACTTGTGGCCATAATGTCTCTGGCTGTTTCACAGGTATGGGTGTGTAGGAGAACTCACTATAGAAGGTTAATACATTACGTTTGTGTATGATGTGATAATTTTTTTCCCGACATGGCTCTTCTATAATTAGTAGTCCTATTTTTGGATGTAATCCTGCACAGTTCTCATATAATGAACTTACGTATCTATCTGGGCAGATGCCTACATGTTGCTGAACGATTACCCAGTGTTCTAAAATTCTAAGATTCAAAATTTCTAATATTCGATATTTTTGCCTGAGGTAGATCACGTCACTGTGCACGGTTGGGTCTATTAGTAGGAGTGCCTCCATGTGTCGTGGTAGGGCCGTACTGATAAATGGTGTTTCAAATTTGACTAAACTTCATATGAAAAATGGCATAGCCGATGAAAATCTGCCTCGCGTACCATGAGTAACTGAACGTACACTATTTGATCAAAAGTATTCGGACACCTGGCTGAAAATGACTTACTAGTTCGTGGCGTCCTCCACCGGTAATGCTGGAATTCAAAATGTTGTTGGCCCAGCCTTAGCCTTGACGACACTCTCGCAGGCATATGTTAATCAGATGCTGGAAGGTTTCTTGCGGTATGGCACCCCATTCTTCAGGGAGTGCTGCACTGAGGAGAGGTATCGATGTCGCTCGGTGAGGCCTGGCACGAAGTCGGCGTTCTAAAACATCCCAGAGGTGTTTTGTAGGATTCAGGGCAGGTCTCTGGGCAAGCCAATCCATTACAGGGACGTTATCTCGTGTAGCCGCTCCGCCACCGGTGCTCGATCATGTTGAAAGATGCAATCATCACCCCCAAATTGATCTTTAACAGTGGGAAACAGGATGAAGCTTAAAACATCATTGTAGACCTGTGCTGCCATAGTGCCACGCAAAACAACGAGCGGCGCAAGTGCTCTCCATTAAAAACACGGCCACATCATAACACCACCGCCTCCGATTTTTACTCTTGGCACTACACACGCTGGCAGATGACTTTCACCGGGCATTCGCCATACACACCCACTGTCATGGGATCGCCACATAGTGTACCGTGATTCGGCACTACACGCAACGTTTTTTCACTGTTCAATCGTCCAGTGTTTACGCTCCTTACACCAAGTGAGGCGTCGTTTGGCATTTACAAGCGTGATGTGTCGCTTATGAGCAGCCGCTCGACCATGAAATCCAAGTTTTCTCATAACCCGCCTAACTCTCATAGTACCTGCAATTGATTCTGATGCAGTTTAGAATTCCTGCGTGATGGTCTGGATAGATGTATTACACATTACGACCCTCTTCAACTATCGGCGGTCACTGTCAGTCAATAGACGAGGTCGGCCTATACGCTATTGTGCTGTACGTGTCGCTTCACGTTCCCACTTCACTATCACATTGGAAACAGTGGACCTTCGGATGTTTAGGACTGGAAATCTCGCATACGGACGTATGATACAAGTGACACCCTTCACCCACCACTTTCGAAGACCGTGAGTTCCGCGGAGCACCACATTCCGCTCTCTCAAGATGTCTGTCTAATAACTTCCGAGGTCGCTGATATGGAGTACCCGCCAGTAGGTGGCTGCAAAATGCACCTAGTATGAAAATCGTATATTTTGGGGGTGGGGGGGTTTCCGGGTACTTTTGATCACATAGTGTATGTAAGAACATCAGTCTCCCTTATTTTGTACTTACGGTCGAACCAGAACCAATCTGTGGGCTGCTGAAGATGTTGTTTCTACAAATATCCTCCACAGCGAATTCCGAATTTATGATCTTGTACAGTCAAAATATTCCCAATTACGTTTACATATCATTTCTGTAAAACTCTCGTTCCTATGAACCGACCGGTAACAAACGTGAATGAACACCTCGGAGTTGTATCAATGGCTTCGTTTAATCCGAAATAATGTGAATCTATAACACTCGAGGTGTAGTCGATATTGGAAAGCCGTCTTTTTGTACGCTGTTTCCTTTATTGGGGAGAAACAATTTCTTCACATCGTAAGCATACTTATTTACTGATAGCGACTGCGGTTGTCTGCAGACCATTTGTAGTGAATTCGAACACTGCAATAACATTTCTCCTATCCATACGATTTAATAAACTTATATGAACACTTAAAGGGAGCTGCCATTCTTGCAACTAACATTAAGTCTGTACGACAAATGACGAAACTGCCCGTGAACAACTGTGTCGTCAGCAAACAAGCTTAGTGAGCATTATCTAGGATTTATCACTAACATATGTACCAATTGCTACGTGCTTGCGGATATTATTCAGTGTTCTGACTAATACATTTTTATTAACATCACGCTATGAGGTGATACATGCGTAAATTATCTAAAAACGCAAATCTATCGAGCCTACATTTTTATAGGTACTATATTTCCTGTTCTTTTTTAGTTTGTATTGATTCGTAACATTTCTCTGCTAACTAGCACATTACGGCTCTGAGTTACTTCAAAACGAAATGAAAGTATAACTGCCAAGTTGCTTATGGAGAATTTATGTGATATATAGTATACGAACATTGTGCGGCTGACACTGAAGCAAGTACTTTTCAGACATCCAGTATGGTCATATTTGAGCGAGACCGTCGACAACGACGACATGGCATTCAGTTTGGGCTTGACAATAGAATATTGTAAAAACCCGTTAACTACCTTTTAGCTAGCTTTCAGTAAACTGTAATTTTAGTTCCTTCTTTAAGCCAGAAATAATTATGCCATCAAAGGTATTGTTTCAGTGCATTAGTTAACTCATGATGATGTCTAGAAAATCTTAATGCATAACTGACTAATTTAAAGATTATTATATTTTAGTAACTAACAGAAAAACAAATATAGCTGCTCTTACATGTTTTTCGAAGACATCACTGCATTATTTATCTACTTGCACGAAGTTATATTTCATAATAACACATCAGTTAATAACTGGAGTCACAATCAGTTTATTACAACATTAAATAATTACAAAACACTGCAGAAGCTATTTTTCCTCTGCGCTTTACACATCGGCACTATTGCTGTCGCTATCTTCTATACCAGGTTCAAGAACTAAGTCGATGGCTGCAGATGAAGCTAAGACAAAATTATATCGGAGGTGAATTCCTCAAGAGGTACTTCCATTTTGCATAACTATATTAGGCAATCCTTCTCTTTCCCCTTATTAGCAGACTACTACGATGAAGGGGTGGGAAGTCAGTATTTGTCATATTTACAGGACGTCCTTTACTAACTGTATAGGTTACTTTACAACCTGAAAAGTGTAATTGAATTCGATCACTCGTGCCTTATATTTGTGGTAGCGAAAGCTTTTCACTTTTAATAAACTGACTATATTTCCATGACTGTCAGTACAAGGATGCGGATAGTTTACATAAATCCTTGAGTTCTGCGTGTATGTTTCAATTTGGGCTCTGCATGAGGTGGACTTTTCTTGTTTCGAACCCTTTTAGATCACGCGAAAATGTTGAGCCTGAACAGTATAGACAGGTACATGTTTGAAACCTACTGTCAGATTCAGATTTTGTGCCAGATCACGTATCGAAGCCAGGACATTAGCTCTTCGCGGGCGAGTGCTTTACAGAGTGAGCCGCCCAAGCAGTCTTTATGGCCGACCTTACAATCTTCACTTCCGTCAGTACAAAGACAAAGGTCCTGTATTCGAGTCCAGCTCTGGCACACAGTAGTTTCATTGCAGCCCACACTCCGCTGCAGAGTGAAAACACGAAACTGAGTACATAATCCTTCGCGCACTCAGTTGCACTATATTGTTCACTTCCATGAAGGTGTCGCCAGATTCGTGAAATTTGACTTCAGTTGTGTCTAAATCAGTTCTTTGAACCAAAAAATGGAATAATGCAGCTGTATTTTGAATCCTGTTCTGACGCTAGCGTGTATCAGAGGAGAACTAAATGTGTTCTACATCTCTTCGGATCTATTTAGAATGCAGTTTATTTCAGAAGTGATAGTCAATATTCAGGGATACGGCAGAAATGATCATTCGGAACAAAAAATCGAACTAAAAATGGGCTCTAAAACTCGTACCTTAAGAGCTATGAGCAGTTGTCGATCTTTGATACTGTGAAACAAATTCTTTCTACTGCAAGCTCTTTGCTTTCCGAATTTTGGGAAGTCGTAGTATCGACCAAAACAAGAAAAAAATGTCCAGTAAATATGTGCTCTAAAATGCATACCTTAAAAGTTCTGAGCGCTTGTTCAATCGAATGCCTCCGGCATTTTCCCGCTTAGTACAGATTTTCACTTATATTCTGTTGCATATTTATATTGTCTCGATTGGAGTCCTAGTAGCGATCCGCAAGCTATTTGCAGTGCACTCGAATCAGTCTCTTAGCTAAATGCCCTTCCACGTAACACAAGTTTATGACTTTACACTGAAACCTTCCCTTCTCCTCTACATCTCTTTCTTACGCGATCTTCCCTTTTACAATAACCTATGAACCCTTCGCTTAGGATTTCTACCTCTTACTTAATAATAACAAATGAAACCTCCCCTTTCAAATTAATTCTCGTTCTCTGTCTTCGCACACAAATTTAAATGCTACTTATTAAAAGTTATCTTCTGATTATTTTGACGAAACATAGAATGTGTCGTCGTCGTGGCCCTCAGTCGTTACCTGCAATAAGCCAAAACTGTTCCTTACCTTTTTTACTGTTACTGGATCGCCATCTGACTGCTACATCGAACTGTGACATGAATATACTTACTCTGTTTTACTATACTCTATTAGCTGCTGGTGGGCTGTCATAATAAGTGGCTGGATTTATTACCAAAGCTGACGTTATTCTTTAGTTAATTTGACTGAAGTTACGTAAGAGTTAAACTTTTTCTTGACAACAATAAAATTTTGCGAAGTTGTATGTTGATGGTTTTTGAGATGGATTATAGTCAGTAACCCAATATTGCTAGCAAAAATTAATTACATTCTGAATGAAATGATTTTACAAACTTTCAAATGGGTCTTACTTTTTACAATAACCTTACAACTAGCAATGCGCAAACATACCTTCAGTAGTCTTGAGTTTCTCAAAAAATTAATTCAATAATATTAGTTGCTCTTATGATAATAGTTAGCTGATGTCTCTGTACATCCGTTCATAATCTCTTGTAAAACATAGCTGGTGGCTGGCAGGCACACCTCTCCATTCTACCTCTCGCTTCAGACCTGTTACCGACTCGCTTCACATCTCGCTTACTACTGACTTCCTACGAACGCTAAAGTGCGGTCTCTCCTGCCAACAATGTTTTCTGGTTCAGACAATCTCTGCTACCATTACAAAATGTATCAATGCGCGGTATTTCCCGATCTTTTTTAAAGATGTATCCATACGCTGTCTCTCCCCCCCTTTTTCCAATTACACCAATGTGCGGTCTCTCTTGCCAGCAATACTTTGGTGCAGACATTCCCTGCTACCGCAATTATTTCAAACATGACAAATATTTATTGTTCCTACTTAATTCTATTAAAAAAATATAAACATATTTCATAAAATGTGGTTTGACAATATACAATAGAAATATACACGTCTTACAACACAAAGATAATTCGTAGAAAACACTCGCATACGTATACACCCGTAGCATGACGTAACGAGCCAAACAAATACTGAGCGACAAACACGTACATACCAGATCTATTTGTTGGGTACTCAACCATTGTGTATGGGTTATTAGTCACGTGATTCTTAGCGATAGTTGTGCAAAATGACGACGGTGGGGAAAACAATATTTAACATCAATTAACGCGCACTTTATGAGAGCTAGGCCTCAAAAATTTTGCGGTTAAAAACCAGTGCTGTTTTGCTTAATAAATGGAATGCTCTGTCTGCGGTTGTTAGAAACACATTCATTTGGCATTTTATCACAAGAGCGCTTCACATCCGAGTAAAAACAATTACTTTTTAATGAGCGCAAACGTACAATTTTACCTCCGGCATATTAAAAACCGACACTCCGCTACCACGCGGTTTTTTGCATAGGGAGTGGGGCTTGTCATTAAGCCTTTTCCACATATAACTATATTGCGACGCATTTGCACACTGCTCTGTAACATCGGTTCACCGACTGTCCTTCCGCTCTTCAACCTACCTGTTTGGCACTCAATGACCTTCACAGCGCAGAATTTCATTGCCCTAAAATGTCTTCCTGTTGCCGACCACTGTGGCCGAGCGGTTCTAGGTGCTTCAGTCTGGAACCGCGCGACCGCTACGGTCGCAGGTTCGAATCCTGCCTAGGGCATGAATGTGTGTGATATCCTTAGATTAGTTAGGTTTAAGAAGTTCTAAGTTCTAGGGGACTGATAACCATAGATATTAAGTCCCACAGTGCTCAGAGCCATTTGAAGCATTTTTTTGTCTTCCTGTTCGGATTCATGTCTTTCCTTTTTCAGTTACATTCCTGACCGAATTACCGACAACTAGAAGTTTTAGAATCATTTATTTCTCTTATATTGGTGTCTTAATCATAGACGTAACAGTAATTTAGCGGCTTCTGTGACGTTTATGGAGTCAGATCATTAAAATTTCGAATGGATACTCCTTATAAACCAAATGTTTCCGTTTCGTCTGCAGATGTGATATTCGTGGGAGGAGAGGTCGGAAGTCATTTCTTTGTATTCAGTGGCCTCCAAAACCCGTTCCATTGGCCGTTCCGTTCCATTCACCATAATGTGTTGTGGTTGTTTCTGTGTATTTCTCTTTCTTATGTTTTATTTTTTGTTTTTATTTGTTATTTCCTTTTTTGAACATTCATATTCCATTCACCTTTCACATGTTTCTTAACTAGCACGATGCTCTCTATGTTACTTTACTGAGGTCCTTCCAGAGCACTAAGCGTTCTTCTGCTGTATAAAAAGTATTCATAGTAATGAGATACGATTTCTTGAAACATTGGGAATAAGAGAAAGGCGATGGCCAGGGACTGGGAAAATCATCATAGATGATCACGGAGTTTACTGCTCAGGTACAGACAGCGATATGCATCAACTTGGAGTTGGAGTCATACTGAACAAAAGAGTCACAAAATGTGTTGACAGTGTTTTCCAAGTCTCAGAACGTGTTTTGTTACCTCAAATCAAAGCTAGACCACTTAACTTTAACATTATTCAATTTTACGCACCTACAGCACGAAAACCAGATAAGGAAGTCGAAAATTTATACAGTAGCATCAACCATATTCTGAAGAAGCTAAAAGAGAAGACCTGAGCATAGTCATTGGTGACTTTAGCGCAAAACTTGGAGCAGGAAAAACATCAAGCTCCGTTCGACCCTTTGGTCTTCGGGATAGGAACAACCGAGGAGCTGACTTGGAAGTATTTGCACAAACAAATCGACTATTGGTGATGAATACACCGTTTAAGCTTCCACCACGTAAGTTATACACATGGAAATTGCCCTTGGACAAACAAAGAAAAACTGTGAGGAATCAGATTGATATCATGCTAGTGTACTAGAGAGATAGAAATAGCACACATGTCAGCAGACATACAGTCAGACCATATGCCACTCGTAAGAAATTTCAAACTCAGAATGAAACATGTTGCCTACAGAATATCACGAAAATACGACCTGAGAAAGCTGAAAGATGCTACCGTACAGCAGACAGTCAAGACAGCCCTAAACAACAAATGCAGAAACAGTGGGGATGACACCAATGAATAACTCACATATTTACAAGAAGCGGTACCGGTACAAGAAGTCAAAGAAGAAAATCTGGATGACAAGTGAGACTCTGGACCTCATGGGAGAACGGAGGAAGAAAAAAGGTAATTTGGTGAAATACAAAGCGATACAGAATACAATCGTAAAGAAAATCAGAGAAGTCAAACAGAAGAAAAAAACTGAATTATATGCACGAATTGAGCTTTACCAGAGTAGGTAGGACGATTTTAACGTGCATCAAAAGGTCAGAGGCAACAGGAAAATATCGCAAATCAAACAGTGAGAAGCTAGTAGATGACAGTGGCAACCTCATAATCAATAAGAAAGAAAAAAAGAGAGACTGGAAGAAATATCTAGAACAATTATTCAAAGATGACCAGAGGAGACAAGAACCATAGATATTAGACACAGAGGGACCAGATATCCTATTAAGTGAAGTGGAAGCGGCCATACATCAAATGAAGGAAGGGAAAGCGGCTGTGTCGGGCGGAAAGAAGAAGAATTCCTCAAACTACTCAATAAATAAAAAGTAAAACCATTTACAGAAACATTCAAACACATTAACTCACCGGGGAAAATCCCTCCAAAATGGCTTACATCAGAGTTTATTGCTCTACTTAAGAAACCGAATGCCAAAATGTACGGTTACTACCGTGCCATCGGTTTAATGAACCAACTGCTAAAACTGTTTCTTAAAGTGATCCACAAGTGGATATATAAGATTTTTGGTGACCAAATAGCGCTCAACTAGCTCAGATTTCTACATGCAGTTGGCACAAGAGAATCAGTATTTAGTGTACAAGTATTGTTCCAAATGTATGTGGACATCAGTTGAGATGTATTAGCTTGCCTTACTGATTATCAGAAGGCATTTTATCGTGTGAAGCATGAACAAATGATAGAAGTACTAAAGGAAACAGGAATTGATGAAAATATCTAAGAATAATATATAATATTATATTTGAACCAATGTGCACTCATGAGAATAGATCAAGACCAATCAGAAAAAGTGACAATGCGACGTCAGGCAGGACTGAATAATATCAGCGATACGCTTTAACCTGTATTCAGAATACGTGTTCAAAGATGCCTTACTAGACGTGGAAGAAGGAATCTCAGTGAGTGGGGTCACACTCAACAATTATCGTTATGCAGATGACGCCGTGGTGTTTGCGGATACAATGGAAGGGCTGCAGAAGCTGATAAAAAATTTCCTGAGACACGCAAGAAATACGGCTCGGACATCAATACAGGCAAAACAAAATTTATGGCCATCAGCAGGAAGAACATTCGAGGTGTGAATCTGTACATCAATGGCACAAGCATAGAGCGAGTTTCACAGTACCTGTATGGGGGCACCATCATTAACGAAGCGTGGGACAACACGCATGAGATAAAGTTCCACATCGGAAAGGCGAGGAGTGTTATCAGCTCGATGAGCTCAGCCTTCAAGAGTCACTATCGTACCATGAACACAAAAATGTGGCTGCTCAGGTCCTATGGTTTTCTTACACGGTGTGGAAACATGGATCTTTACAAAGGCAGCCACTGCACACCCGAAGCTTTTGAACTCTGCCTATGCAGAAGCATGTTGATAATATCATGGACTCGGAAAGTAACAAACGTCGAGTTTCTACATCGAGTTAACAAAAGCCCAGAGCTGATCAACATCGCCAAGTGGTGGTCCAGATTCCTGTACACACTGGTACATCTAATACCCAGTAGCACGTCCTCTTGCATTGATACATGCCTGTATTCGTCGTCGCATACTACCCACAGTTTCACTAGGGCACTGTTGGTCCGGATTGTCCCTCTCCTCAACGGCGATTCCACGCACATCCCGCAGAATGGTTGGTGGGTCACGTCGTACACAAACAGCCCATTTCAATCTATCCCAGGCATTTTCGATAGGATGCATGTCTGGAGAGCACGCTGGCCGCTCTAGTCGAGCTATGTCGTTATCCTGAACGAACTCATTTACAAGGTGTGCATGATGGGCGAGCGAATTGTATCCCAGTATGCTGCCAATACGGTTTCACTATCGGTCGGAGGATGGCATTAACAGATCGTACAGCCGTTAAGGCGCCTTCCAAGGCAACCAGTGCCGTACGACGGCCCCACATAAAGCCACCCAAAAACAGCAGGGAAACTCCACCTTGCAGCACTCACTGGACAGAGTGTTTAAGGCGTTCAGCCTGACAGGGTTGCTTCCAAACACGTCCCCGACGATTTTCTGGTTGAGGGCATATGCGACACTCATCGGTGAAGAGAACGTGATGCCAATCCTGAGCGATCCATTCGGAAAGTTGTTGACCCCATCTGTACCACGCTGTATGGTGCCGTGGTTGCAAAGATGGACCTCGCCATGGACGTCGGGAGTGACGGTGCGCCCTCATGCAGCCTACTGAGCACACTTTGAGTTGTAACACGACGTCCTGTGGCTGCACGAAAAGCGTTATTCAACATGGTGGCGTTCCTGTCAGAGTTCCTCCGAGCCAAAATCGGTAGGTAGTGGTCATCCACTGCAGTAGTAGACCTTGGGGGGCCTGAGGGGGTCATGTTCCTGTCTTTCTGTAACTGTTTCATGCCCGAACAACATCGCTTTGGTGCACTCCCAGACACCTGGACACATACCTTGTTGAGAGCCCTTCCTGGCACAAAGTAACGATACGGAAGCGATCGAACGGTGGTATTCACCGTGTAGGCATGGTTGAACTACAGACAACACGAGCTGTGTACTTCCTCCCTGCTGGAAAGGCTGGAACTGATCGGCTGTCGAACCGCCTCCGTCTAATAGCCGTAGCTCATGCATAGTTGTTGACATCTTTGGGCGGGTTTAGTGACATCTCTGAAAAGTTAAAGAGGCTGTATATGTGATACAATATCCACAGTCAACGTATATCTTCAGGAGTTCTGGGAACCAGGGTGATGTAAAACATTTTTTGAGGTGTGTATATTTGTTTTAGGGTATGTATTGAAGAAGGACATTAAACAGGTCGCGCGGAAAGACGAACGGCTATAGAGACCCATTTTTTGTGTAGACAAAGTAATAGGAATAACGTGTGGTCGGTGATGATAACCTATTGCTGTTTTGAAAGACAAATTTAAATGAGCACTGAACCTAATCCCAAATATATGTGAGAGTTGTAATTGCGGTTTGATGTACTAACAATGCAGATTTTTTTATGCAAACAATTTCGCATATGAGCCACTTTACCAAATACAACGGCATTCACATTGGGTTGTCATAAGAGAAAAAATAATTTGCTGCCGTTGGCACAAGATTTATTTTCCAACGCACTGTATCAAGGACTCACTTCAAGTGATGGAGAAATTAAAGTGAAATCTAAGAAATATTTGAAGAGTAATCGTTCTTACAGTGCAGCCTTCTGCTGTGAGTCATTTCCGAGGCTAAAATTTCAGATACTTATATGTCATACATCACTTTAAGATATATGAAATTTTTTTGTCACAGGTCAGGCCCAGGGACTCGTTTCGTCGAATTTCGACCACAAGCGATACTGCTTTTTATTATTTGTTATAATTTATAAAAAGGTACTGAAACTCCTCAAACGTGATTACGCTAGGTGTGATCACATTTAGTGGGCCTCGGTACGTTCGTTGTGAAAAAATTCTATTTTTATTATTTTTTAAAATTCTGGGATGTTCAGAACTCATTTTGCCGTATTGTGACGAGCGAGTTGCTCGGCCTCCAATGACCAGACGTTTGAATTGGTGAGAAATCTGGAGAATGTGCTGGCCAGGGCAGCAGTTGAAAATTTTCTGTACCCAGAATGGCCCGTACAGGACCTGCAACATGCGGTCGTGCATTATCCTACTGAAATGTAGAGTTTCGCAGGGATCGAATGAAGGCTAGAGCCACGGGTCGTAACACATCCGAAATGTAAGATCCACTGTTCAAAGTGCCGTCAAAGCGAACAAAAGGTGACCGAAACGTGTAATCAATGGCATCCTATACCATCACGCCGGGTTATACGCCAGCATAGCGGTGACGAGTATACGCTTCAAACGTGCGTTCACCGCCATGTCGCCAAACAACGATGCGACCATCATTATGCTGTAAACAGAACATGGATTCATGCTAAAAAATGGCGTTTTGATATTCGTGCACACAGGTTCGTCGTTGAGTATACCATCGCAGGCGCTCATGTCTGTGATGCAGCGTCAAGGGTAACCGCAGCCATGGTCCCCGAGCTGATAGTCCATCCTGTTGCAAACGTCGTCCAGCTGTTCGTGCAGATGGTTGTGGTCTTGCAAACGTCCCCATCTGGTGACTCAGGGATCGAGACGAGGCAGCACGATCCGTTATGGCCATGCGGGTAAGATGCCTGTCATCTCGACTGCTAGTGATATGAGGCCGTTGTGATCTAGCACGGCGTTCCGTATTACCCCCCCCCCCCTCCGATCCCACCGATCCCATATTCTGCTAACAGTCGTTGGATCTCGATACGATAAACCGCAATCGCGATAGGCTACAATCCGACCTTTATCAAAGTCGGAAACGTGATGGTACGCATTTCTCCTCCTTACACGAAGCATCACAACAACGTTTCGGCAGGCAACGCCGGTCAACTGCTGTTTGTGTATGAGAAATCGGTTGGAAAATTTCCTCATGTCAGCACGTTGTAGGTGACGCCACCGGCGCCAACCTTGTGTGAATGCTCTGAAAAGCTAATCATTTGCATATCACAGCATCTTCTTCCTGTCGGTTAAATTTCGCGTCTGTAGCACGTCATCCTCGTGGTGTAGCAATGTTCAGTTTTCTGAACGATTAATGTACTCGGTAGTAAAGCCACCTTACAGAAATGGAAAAGGGGATAATGCAGACCATTTCGACCTATTTTACTGATGTTATTAAAAACGCTGTACATATAAGGATAATTTATCATTTTATACTTGATAATTTGCTTTTAAACGTACAGTTTGGTTTTAGAAGTGGTTTAACAACTGAAAATGCTATATTCTGTTTTCTCTGTGGGGAACTCGATGGATTAAAAAAATACTTCGAACGCTTGTTATACTTTTTTATTTAACTATATCGTTCGATTGTGTTGATCACAAAACGTTGCTCCCTTATGGGAAGTAGGTCACAGCAGATTCACCACCTCTTACCTTAACAACAGACGGCAAAAGGTCTGTGATGTAGGGTGCGAGTGGGGTGCGATCAAATCCGGGGGGGGGGGGGGGGGAGGTGCCACAGGGATCGGTGTTGGGGACACTCCTGTTCCTTTTTTACATAATGATATGCCCTCTAGCATTAAAGGTAATTCTAAAATATTTGTTTACTGGTGACACTAGCTTGGCAGTAAAGGATATTGTGTGCAACATTGCCTCTCTCTCAAATAGTGCAGTTCATGATACAAGGTCATGGCTCGTGGAAAATAAACTAACGCTTAATCACAGTAAGACACAGTTTGTTCAGTTTCTGACACAGAATTCAACAAAACCCGGCCTTTTCAATTTCACGGCATGGGCATATCATTAGTGAAACTGAACTAATTTCTAGGTGTTGAGATAGATAGTAAACTGCGTGGAAACCCCACGTTCAGGATTTGGTTCAAAGACTTAATGCTGCCATTTTCACTGTTCGAACGGTATCTGAAGTAAGTGATCATTCTAGACCAAAATTTGTTGACATATTTTCATTCGCTTATGTCGTATGGTATTATATTTCCTCCATTCTCAAAGAATATTTTTGGGTCAGAAAGGGACAGTTTGGGCAATGAGTGATTGATGTTCGAGAACCTCTTGCCGATGCCGGTTCATTAATCTAGGTATTCTGACGTTGGTTTCTCAGTGTATATAGTCTTTACTGCCGTTTCTTGGTAACAATATCATCTTATACCGAACAATTAACGTATTTCACTGAGTTAATTCTAGGCAAATATCCAATCTGTATTTGGATCGTACTGACTCTTGTGTGGAAAGGAGAACAGTATACTGCTGCATCCATTTTTAGTAAGCTACCACAAAAATTCAAAAATCTTAGGAGTAACCCACGCGTTTTCAAATCGAAACTGAGGAGTTTCCTCATGGGTCACTCCTTCTATTCTGTCGACGATTTCCTTGACAAATTAAGCTGATTCCTCTGTTATATTGTGGACTGCATTTACTTCAACATACGGCTTGTCTTTTTGGGTTCATAATCATTTTATTTTATGTTATTACTTTATGTTATAATTTCGTGTACTGACATAATCCATGACTTTGGAAATTTGCTCCTCAATCTGGTTCTACTGTACTAGTCGTATAAGATAAAAAATAAATAAAATCATATTGTCTAACTGATCCTAGAATGGAATGAGGACAACCAAAAGTTGGAAAAACACGTCGCTGAGGAAATGAAAACGAGACAGCTGGAAGAAGTAACTAAACTGTTCATTAAGTAAGCCCCATTACGCTTCCTCCTTGCGAGACAAGATGGTCAGTCCCTTCACGGAAAAATGTCTGTGGTTTCTTACAGAACCACTATTGTACCGAGACGTGCACCTATTCGTCCGAAGCAAATCGACGTTGACGAATATTTTTCTCCAAGCGTCCAAACATAAGGAATTCGCATGGTTCAAAATTGTTCAAATGGCTCTGAGCACTATGGGACTGAACATCTGTGGTCATCAGTCCCCTACAACTTAGAACTACTTAAACCTAACTAACCTAAGGACATCACACACATCCATGCCCGAGGCAAGATTCGAACCTGCGACCGTAGTAGTCGCGCGGTTCCGGACTGAGCGCCTGAACCGCTAGACCACCGCGGCCGGCGGAATTCGCATGGGGACTGATCGGGACTGTATTGAGGATATAGGCCCACCCACATGTTTGCTAACGTTTTTTCGACTACGCTGACGAAGTTTTGGTGGGGGTGACATATTCTCCATGAAGTCCCGATCTCCCGCCATGCGATTCCCTTATTTTTTAAGACATTCGCAGCTGTCGATTGGCTGCGGACGAAAAGATGCACACTTGGGTACAGTCACCGTTCCGTAGGCAACAACAAACATTACTCCATTAAGGCAGTGACTATCATGTCTCACGCTCGCCCGGTTGGTCGTGCGCTCTAACGCACTGCTTTCCGGGCGTGAAGGATCGCCTGGTCCCCGGCACGAATCTGTCCGGCAGATTTGTGTCGACGTCCGCTGAACCAGCCAGTCTTTGCATGGGTTTTAGGCGGTTTTCCATCTACCTTGGCGAATGCGGGCTGGTTCCTCTTGTTCCGCCTACGTTACACTACGTCGGCGACTGCTGCGCGAACAAGTTCTCCACGTACATGTACACCTCCATTACTCTACCACGCAAACATAGGGATTACACTCGTCTGGTGTGAGATGTTCCCTGGGGGTTCCACCGGGGGCCAAACCGCACAATAACCCTGGGATCGGTGTGGGGCGGAGGAGGGGTGAAGTGGACTGCGGTAGTCGTCGTGGGGTTGTGGAGCACTGTGGCTGCGGCTGGGACGGATCCTCTCCGTCGTTTCTAGGTCCCCGATTAACAAACAATACAATACAATACAATCATGTCTCACAGTCGGATAGATGTACAGGGTGTTTATAAATGAGTATCTGGGTGTTAATGCTTTCTAATAGTATGTGAAATGAAAGAGCAACTCAAACAGTTTTACCAATAACCTTATAAATGTTCATTATGAGCACCATTTGTCACAAGGCACACGTCCAGTCTAAAGCCGAGTTTCTCCCAAACGAGTCTTCAGTGATTGCAGCAACAGCTACTTCAATACAGTTTCTTAATTCAGTGAGGTCTGCTGGTAGCGGAGTCACATACACACGATCCTTGATGAAACACCAAAGGAAAACATCGCATGGTGTTACGTCGGGTGAACGTGGAAGCCATGCAATGCAAACCATGTCATTGGGCCCCTTGAGGCCTATCCAGCGCTTGGGTAGAGGCAAGTTGAACAAATCGCGTACTTCGCTATGCCACTGATGTGGCGCACCATCTTGCTGGAAAATGAAGTTCTCTGGCTCATCTTCTTCCAACTGAGTGAAGAGCCATTGGTATAGTGTATCGAAGGTAAGAAGAGCCACATACAGTAGGTTCACCAACAAGGAAAGGCCCATAAACTTCCTGCCTAGATGCGGCACAAAAATCTTTAGGGGAATCTCGTTGCATTTTTACCACATCGTAAAGATTTTCTGAGCCCCAGATGCGCACATTGTGAGTGTTAACATGTCCACTATGGTGAAAGGTCGATTCATCACTGAAGACAACATGATGCAGAAAATATTCATCATCATGAAACAACATTTCGTTTGCGAAGTTGGCACATAATCCATGGTCTGCCGGCTTCAGAGTCTGTAGCAACTGTAAACAGTGAGAACGTAGTTGTAAGTGTTTTCTTAAAACTTTCCAGCCTGCCGGAGTGGCCGTGCGGTTCTAGGCGCTACAGTCTGCAACCGGGCGACTGCTACGGTCGCAGGTTCGAACCCTGCCTCGGGCATGAATGTGTGTGATGTCCTTAGATTTAATTAGTTCTAAGTTCTAGGCGACTGATGACCTCAGAAGTTAAGTCGCATAGTGCTCAGAGCCATTTGAACCATTTGAAAACTTTCCAAACAGTCGACACTGGAACTTGTAATTCACGACTAGCCTTCTGGACTGATTTCTTCGGGCTACGACTGAATGTCTCTCTCACTCGCTCAACAGTCTGTTCACTAACTCTTGGTCGTCCTGTGCTCTTACAAACGCAGCCAGTATCTTCAAACTGATGATACCATCTACGAATCTCATTATCACTTGGAGGATCACAACCGAACTTCAGCCGGAGTGCAAGTTACACGGTAACAACAGATTCGGTCTTTGCAAACTGAAAACGCAAAACGCTTTCTGTTCACTAGTCGCCATCTTCACTACTACCGCTGTCTAGTGGATTGCGGCGGCAACATTGCACGCTGCGCATGCGCACTGGTGCAAAACACAACTGTTGGAATAGCTCTTTCATTTGACACATCATTTATAACTGTAAGTTTAATGCAATAACTATTGTTGTTGTTGTTGTGGTCTTCAGTCCTGAGACTGGTTTTATGCAGCTCTCCATGCTACTCAATCCTGTGCCAGCTTCTTCATCTCCCAGTACCTACTGCAACCTACATCCTTCTGTATCTGTTTAGTGTATTCATCTCTTAGTCTTCCTCTACGATTTTTACCCTCCACGCTGTCCTCCAATAGAAAATTGGAGATCTCTTGATGCCTCAGAACATGTCCTACCAACGCATCCCTTTTTCTAGTTAAGTTGTGCCAGAAACTTCTCTTCTCCTCAATCCCATTCAATATTTCCTCATTAGTTATACGATCTACCCATCTAATCTTCAGCATTATTCTTTAGCACCACATTTCGAAAGCTTCTATTCTCTTCTTGTCCAAACTAGTTATCGTCCTTGTTTCACTTCCATGTATGGCTACGCTCCATAGAAATACTTTAAGAAACGACTTCCTGACACTTAAATCTATACTCGATGTTAACAAATTTCTCTTCTGCAGAAACGCTTTCCTTGCCATTGCCAGTCTACATATTATATCCTCTCAACTTCGACCATCATCAGTTATTTTGCTCCCCAAATAGCAAAACTCATTTACTGCTTTAACTGTTTCATTTCCTAATCTAATTCCCTCAGCATCACCCGACTTAATTCGACTACATTCCATTATCCTCGATTTGCTTTTGTTGATGTTCATCCTATATCCGCCTTTCAAGACACTATCCATTCCGTTCAACTGCCCTTCTAAGTCCTTTGCTGTCTCTGAGAGAATTACAATGTCATCGGCGAACTTCAGAGTTTTTATTTCTTCTCCATGGATTTTAATACCTACTCCGAATTTTTATTTTGTTTCCTTGACAGCTTGCTCAATATACAGATTGAATAAAATCGGGGAGAGGCTACAACCGTGTCTCACTGCCTTCCCATGCACTGCTTCTCTTTCATGTCCCTCGACTCTTGTAACTGCCATCTGGCTTCTGTACAAATTTAAATAGACTTTCGCTCCCTGTATTTTACCCCTGCTACCTTCAAAATTTGAAGAGAGTACTCTAGCCAACATTGTCAAAAACTTTCTCTAAGTCTACAAATAAAACGTTAAAACCCCTATATTCATTTATAAACACACTGTATTGACAGTAATGCAATTATTTTTAAAATATTAAATAGTTTGCTCACTTTTTTCAACTTGTCTCGTTTTCATTTTACTGATAGTCAGTAATGTGCTTTAACAATTGTAATGGCTAAAAATGAAGAAGATTTACAAAGACCTGCGTATTAAATTCAGGACAATCTCTCAAACTACAGTTAGAAAATTGGAGACGGTAAAACAAACGCAGTAGGTGTAACAATAAATTATTCAAGAGTATCAATTAATAACAAAACCATACAACATAGAAGACACTTTTAAATATAGGTAGCCAAATTGCACAGTTGGAAAACAAACTGATGCATAGAGGCAGTCTCGACGTGCAATATATTGAACACTTTGATAAACGAACATGGATTGAAAGACAAGTCACCTTTCATAAATGGACGTCAATGTTAGTCCTTTCTAATGGGAATCAATTTGGAACACTTCGTCAAATCGAATTTTTCCAGAATAAACAATGCACAAATGACATTCCTACATCCTCGGTTTGGCGTAATTTGGACGAAACATAGGAGAAGAAAAAAAAGGCATGAAGAAGACATAGCACATGATGTCCAAACATATTAAACTAAATTGGTCTGATGTGTTAATTCTATGGGTGGGAGTAGGACACCACGTAAGTAGCTCCAATACCAAACGCCAAGGAACGAGTGATCTAGGACGAGACCGGTGACGACATCAACAATTTGTTCGCCCACAGAGTGGAAATACGCAATACTGCTAGAGGATGATGGTTACTCATCTATAAAAATGTCCCGTTCTCTTATTTCCATTGCAAGAACTCCTTAAAAACTACTCATGTCGTTTTTGTTTAAGTTTTGGTTATTTTAAGGAAGAGCTCTGAGACCACGTAATCCAATAGTCTTCAGGTAATGAGGTAATACTGCCGCTTTCGTCGTTACTGACTGAAAATGAGACTGAATGTTGCATGCCGTTTTAGTTACTGAACATCAAACAAGCACTGGTTTGACAGGTGCGGGATTTATATGTAGTATTACATTTAATACAGCTGCTATTAAGGAGCGTAATTTATGTCTGGAGAAGCAAATATTGGGGAGTCTAAGTGGAATGACACTAGTTGAACAAAGCACTGGTGGTAGCACTGACCTTTCTTATTTTCAAATAACTCGTAGTAAGGCGTTCCAGTAACACAAGCAACACAAAATACTAATTACTGGCAAATGGAACAGTGTAACTTGATCTGATAAATGTTATTCGGGACTGTTTTCTGAGAGAAGCATTTTAGTAGTGAACCA
This sequence comes from Schistocerca piceifrons, assembly GCF_021461385.2. Taxonomy (NCBI): domain Eukaryota; kingdom Metazoa; phylum Arthropoda; class Insecta; order Orthoptera; family Acrididae; genus Schistocerca; species Schistocerca piceifrons. The sequence continues at coordinate 51,190,519 of NC_060138.1, forward strand.
CTGTTATCAGTTACAGTAGACTTGTTCGCCCACTGCATGAATACTGCTCACCGGTGTGAGATCCTGACCAGATAGGGTTGATAGAAGAGATAGAGAAGATCCAACGGAGAGCAGCGCGCTTCGTTACAGGATCATTTAGTAATCGCGAAAGCGTTACGGAGATAATAGATAAACACTCGCGTGATGATCAAACCTACCAGTAACAAATCTAGCAGCCCGCCCTTGAATTGCTTCCATGTCCTCCCAAACGCTCGAGCAGTACTCAAGAATAGGTGTTATTAGTGTTTTATAAGCGGTCTTCTTTACAGATGAACCACATCTTCCCAAAATTCTAACAATGAACCGAAGACGACCATACGCCTTCCCTACAACTACCATTACGTGCTTGTCCCACCTCATATCGCTCTGCAATGTTACGCTCAAATAATTAATCGACGTGACTGTGTCAAGCGCTACACTGCTAATGGAGTATTCAAACATTACATGATTCATTTTCCTATTCATCTGCATTAATTTACATTAATCTATATTTAGAGTTAGCTGCCATTCTTTACAACAATCACAAATCCTGTCCAAGTCATCTTGTAACCCCCTACAGCCACTCAACGACGACACCTTCCCGTACACCACAGCATTATCAGCAAACAGCCGCACGTTGCTATCCACCCTATCCAAAAGCCCATTTAGTAGATAGAAAACAACAGCGGACGTACCACACTTCCCTGGGGCACTCTAGATGATACCCTCACCTCCGATGAACACTCACCATCGAGGACAACGTTTATGGGTTCTATTACTTAAGAAGTCTTCAAGCCACTCACATTTTTGGGAACCAATCCCATATGCTGCTACCTTAGTTAGGAGTCTGCAGTGGGGCACTGATGCAAACGCTTTCCGAAAGTCGAGGAATATGGCATCCGTCTGATACCCTTCATCCATAGTTCGCAAGATATCATGTGAAAAAAGGGCGAGTTCCGCTTCGCAGGAGTGATTCTTTCTAAAGCCGTGCTTATGGATGGACAGCAAATTCTCTGTCTCAAGGAAATTCATTATATTCGAACTGAGAATAAGTTCGAGAATCCTGCAACAAGCCGATGTTAAGGATATTGGTCTGTAATTTTGAGATTCCGTCCTTCTACCCTTCCTACACAAGGTGTTACAAGAAGGTACGGCCAAACTTTTACGAAACATTCCTCACACACAAAGAAAGAACATATGTTATGTGGACATGTGTCCGGAAACGCTTACTTTCCAAGTTAGAGCTCATTTTATTACTTCTCTTCAAATCACATTAATCATGGAATGGAAACACACAGCAACAGAACGTACCAGCATGACTTCAAACAGTTTGTTACAGGAAATGTTCAAAATGTCTTCCGTTAGCGAGGATACATGCATCCACCATCCGTCGCATTGAATCCCTGATGCGCTTATGCAGCCCTGGAGAATGGCGTATTGCATCACAGCCGTCCACAATACGAGCACGAAGAATCTCTACATTTGGTACCGGGGTTACAGACACAAGAGCTTTCAAATGCCCCCATAAATGAAAGTCAAGAGGGTTGAGGTCGGAAGAGCGTGGAGGCCATGGAATTGGTCCGCCTCTACCAGTCCATCGGTCACCGAATCTGTTGTTGAGAAGCGTAGGAACACTTCGACTGAAATGGGCAGGAGCTCCATCGTGCATGAACCACATGTTGTGTCGTACTTGTAAAGGCACATGTTCTAGCAACACAGGTAGAGCAACCCGTATGAAATCATGATAACGTGCTCCATTGAGCGTAGGTGGAAGAACATGGGGCCCAATCAAGACATCACTAACAATGCCTGCCCAAACGTTCATAGAAAATCTGTGTTGATGACGTGATTGCAGAATTGCGTGCGGATTCTCGTCAGCCCACACATGTTGACTGTGAAAATTTACAATTTGATCACGTTGGAATGAAGCCTTACCCGTAAAGAGAACATTTGCACTGAAATGAGGATTGACACATTGTTGGATGAGCCATTCGCAGAGGTGTACCCGTGGAGGCCAATCAGCTGCTGATAGTGCCTGCACACGCTGTACATGGTACGGAAGCAACTGGTTCTCCCGGAGCACTCTTCATACCGTGACGTGGTCAACGTTACCTTGTACAGCAGCAACTTCTCTGACGCTGACATTAGGGTTATCGTCAACTGCACGAAGAATTGCCTCGTCCATTGCGGGTGTCCTCGTCGTTCCAGGTCTTCCCCAGTCGCGAGTCATAGGCTGGAATGTTCCGTGCTCCCTAAGACGGCGATCAATTGCTTCGAACGTCTTCCTGTCGGGACACCTTCGTTCTGGAAATCTGGCTCGATACAAACGTACCGTGCCAAGGCTATTGCCCCGTGCTAATCCTTACATCAAATGGGCATCTGCCAACTCCGCATTTGTAAACATTGCATTGACCGCAAAACCACGTTCGTGATGAACACTAACCTGTTGATTTACGTACTGAGGTGCTTGATGCTGGTACTGTAGAGCAGTGAGTCGCATGGCAACACAAGCACCGAAGTCAACATTATCTTCCTTCAGTTGGGCCAACTGGCGGTGAATCGAAGAAGTACAGCACATACTGACGAAACTAAAATGAGCTCTAACATGGAAATTAAGCGTTTCCGGACACATGTCCACATAACATCTTTTCTTTATTTGTGTGTGAGGAATGTTTCCTGAAAGTTTGGCCGTACCTTTTTGTAACACCCTGTATACAGGCGTCACCTGCGCTTTTTTCCAGTCGCTTGGGACTTTACGTTGGGCAAGAGATTCACGATAAATGAAAGCTAAGTAAGGAGCCAATGCAGTAGAGTACTCTTTGTAAAACCGAACTGGAATCCCATCGTAAAATACAAGACTGGAATAGAAGGGATGACTGATAGAGGTACTCAAGGTACGCTCCGCCACACACCGTCAGATGGCTTGCGAAGTATGCATGTGGATGTAGATATAGATGTAGATGTAGATTTTAACTACCATAGTGCTTAGAACCATTTGAACAATTTAAATTAGTTTTGTAATCGCGTGAAACCAGGAGACAAGTCCCTCCGCAACGGAACTGGCTAACCGGGAATAGAAGTGGTGGATCTGGAGGTCGAAGTTTGAGTTCCTGTGTTGTATGAGTCAGTTGATGGCTATCAGGCAACGCGTGTGCATCTTGTGAACTGAAACAGCCGAGAAGAACTTTTACATTCTATGATACTGCCTCGGATGCGGAAGTAGTTCTGCTTATTATGCATGGAATACTCTGAAAATCCGTCGATAAGAAGAGAATTTTCAGGGCTTGCTGCACAGGATGAGCCAAGGATATTTTTGACGCCTCTTGTCGAATAGCGCGGGAGATCGACACTGCCACCACCTTTATCTCAAATTTTCAGTCGTCCTCTGTAAGTACATGGACCAAATATGTGGTTTAGTTTTCGATAACAGTTTTGTATTCTATAAACTTTGTGTTAAGTCCCCGTAATTTTCCCGTTGTCGTTTACCTAGAGAGGGTCTTATCCCAAGTACTACCATATATCCCAGTATCCTATTTTGCTGAAGAGAAAAGCAGTTATCTTCTTTAACAAAAGTTAGTAGACTGTGCGGTTGTGAAGTACATAGTTGTTTAGCTAGCATAAGTTCTGAACTACTCCTCAAATGTTTCATAAATGGACAGTTCAAGTTTCATCAAAGTAAAATTACAGAATTGTTAAGGCTTTCGTGGCCACTTGTTGACAAACTGCCTGTGGGCTTCTGTCTCGGGTTCTTCGGCCGACGTTCATCTAATGATTTTTCTGACGTTTCGCCAGCACGAGTGAAGTATTTGAAGTATTCGGTTCAAAGATTTATGTTACTGAAATAGTAGTGTTACAATTTCATGTGTTACGTGGTTAACAGCGTTTCCCATATTGCGTTGTGACTGAAGTGTTTAGCCTAGATCTGGGACACTGAGTGTATTAGATCGAGGTATTACGTATCAAATTTTAGCTAAATAATAAAGGAAATTAATGTTTCTTGAGAATGCAAATAATAATCAGTATAAAAAGTACAATTACTTCATAACTATTTCAATAGTAGTAATTTCCTACAATTAAACTGACAAAAGATCCTCTTACCCAAGTTACAGTGCTCCACCGTTAATAAACATTTACGTATAATTATCATTATCTTCGTCCTTTAATATACAGGTAGTAAACACCATTGAGAGCCCTTGTTGCCTAAACGTGTTAATACTCCTCCTGTGAAGTTCACACCAAATTCCTGGTACATTATTTGTTAAACTGTGCTGCTGTCTTGTACATTATCAGGAAAACAGTAGTTCAACATCAAGCAAAGTCAGTCCCAATAGTTAACTTCCTTTATGAAGCATGGTAATACTGGGTATAATTTTGTCTAATTAGGCTGGCATCCGTTTCCTTTTACGCAATTACGGTTTGCTTGGCTACTAATAGAATCTTGGTTCGATTCCCGTTTGTTCTGTAACTGCCTCCTTTCTGTAGACGTCTTTAGAGAAACAAAAATAGTCCGAAACCTTACCACTGCCCACCGTCACAGTCACAAAATAAACATCCGTTCATAGGAATAACGTTATCGGCATATCACTAATTGAATAGTAGCCATTGGTGTTGTGGTCGATACGAACTACAGCACAGTCGACTTACAAAATAAATTCTATTGTTTCAACTGTGAGCAGTTGCATATGTTTCGCGATGATCTGAACAGATGTGTTACGATTACAAAGGAATGTTTACGGTGTAGCCAAAGGTAACGATTATCGATTATGTTTACGAAGCCCATTAAGGTCAGCATTGGTATTTATAGATACAGGCAGTACTGGCAACACTGCACCACATTTCCTAAGATGGCAATAAAGCCAATTGAATGCATTAAACGTCAAATATTGCTTTGACGACAGTGAAAGAGAAAGAGAGAGAGAGAGAGAGAGAGAGATAGACGGACAGAAAGAGAGAGAGAGGGGGGGGGGGGACTCAGATATGGCGTGGTAAATAGCCAAGTTTATGTAGACAACTGTTTCGTATGGCACCCACAGGAAACAGACTATAGACGAAAGATCCATCGGTTCGGGGAGCAAGCCTTCTCTCTGACTCCTGCCACGCTACCTATCATGGAGGTTACTCAATACTGCGTGTGACGAATTTCATTATGCTGAAAGCAATGTGGAGCAGCACTGGCGCATTTGCCTGCAACTGTCGGAGTTCAGCTTGGACAAATCTTACCATCACATCATCGCGCCTGGTAGGTGATCCCCTGTGACTACATATCACATATTTACAATTACCGGCACTTGGAAAGCTATATAGCATTCACAACGAGGATTAATAAATACTAGAATAGCGAACATTGTGGCAGATAGTGCATTCATGGCTGCCTAAAAGTTTTTCGGTACTACAATAGGTTCTAAAACATTGGACACATATATCGTGTTTTAATTCGACCACCGTACCGCTCCTTAATAATAGGTTCTCATATACTGTTTATTCTGACCGAAAGTATAAGTTTATAGTTGGTGGCTGAAGTTTTCGCAAATTTTCCTTTCCCCTTTTGCGACGATGGAGTATTGTTGCAGGTGTGTTATGCATGGTAGTCTTTGCGTGTAAAATACTTTTCGAAACAAATAAATAGTCCAGAAGGACATTTTCACTGAAGTAATCCACCCTGTTATAAAACCTAGCAGGTGATGTTAACTGTTCAAGTTTAACAGTTGCATATTTTGCACAGAAAATGATTAGAATGTACACCATTGATAGCGCCGCTATTTTCTACATAGTACAATGGTGCGAAAGTTTCAAATTATATTTCACTCTTGGGGTTGGCTAGATTTAAATTTAGTGGTGCTTTAGTGATTGCTTGTTATTTGAATGGACACGGCCGACATAGTTCTCCATCCTTCCGTAACCAGTTACTGCTTCGTTGTAATGGCCTCGCAGTGGCTCCTTCGTGCTTAAGAGATTGTATGCTGCCTCACTGGCACATATGAGGTGAATGTCTCAAGGTGTGGGCGTATTCGCTGTAGTGGCATCAGCAACATACGAAGGCAACAGTTACTTTGAAATAGGCCTACACGTAAACATTTGGGAAGAAAATGGCTACAGGAGGTTCAGTCCCCTACGAGGATGTAGGATTCTATTCCCTGAACCACATCTTAGTTCTTTTGCCTGCTTTACTAATGTAGTCTCCTGTTTGTATATTTTATCGCTTAAACAGTCGCTGTCTTCAACTGCCATGCACACGACAACGCAATAAAACACACAGTTACTTCTGTGTTAACTGTACCTGTTTATTTTTCTGTGTGTCCGCTGTACATTACGTTCATCTCATTTTAGTTGATGCTCAGGCTCACTTTCACACGTTATCTGTTCGTTCTTCTTTCGTTCCAGATGCTAACCTGCGACATGAGGAGAAAAAGACGCTCTCAGCAGTAAAACGAAGTAGTTCAGATACTATGCATCAACTCCGCTGTGCCGTCCGAACAAGACACAGCGAGGGCAAAAGCATCACATCATGCGAGCTGGCGCCAGTTCTATAGAGATTCGCCACTTGCGCGAGTTCCACCAGCGCCACTGGCGGCGCTGAGGATGAAGATACGGACTTCGCCTCGGCCAATAGCCGGCCGAGTGTAATCCGCCAATGACCGGACGACAACGGAGAGTAGACAACTCCGAAGAGAGAAAAGCAGCTCTGGGTCACTTAGTTATACAGGGTGAGTCATTAGCTACTCCCACCAACAATAACTCCGAAAGTATGGTAGGAACTGAAAGCCTTGTGGGACAAAAGTTGCATGGGACAAGAGGGGCCATAATATTTCGTTGGTTTGTTGCTAGGTGGGGTTGCTTCAGAGATATGAAGAACAACTTTGTTTTTTTAAATGGGCTGCTATGGTTTGGTACTTATTTTCTTATAGCGGCTATCGAGACGAATCCAATGATGTGCAACAGTAAGCTCTATGAAAGTCAGGGAAGGTCACAAAGGTGGCATGAACGTCCATTTACAGAAGGTGTTCGAAGTGATGACCATTGGAATCAACGCAGTGCTGCGCTCTTCTTATCATGGATTGAGTGGTACTCCTTATCACGTGGGCACTTATCGAAGCACATGCTCTGACAATCCTCTCTCGCATATCTTCAGGAGTAGTTGGAACGTCTTTATAAACAATGTCTTTTGCGAATCCCCACTAGAAAAAATCCAGAGACGTCAAATCTGGCAAACGAGCCGGCCACGATAGATCTCCTCCGCGTCAAATCCAACGATTTGGTAATTGTCTCTGGAGCTCATTTCTAGCCACCAACGAAAAATGTTCCGGACACCCATTCTGTTGATACCACATTCTGTTCCGTGTTCGTTAGGTTTCTTGCAGGAATGTGGTGTACTTCCTACCATTAAGATTTCCTTCGATGAAACAGGGGCCTACAATTCAGTCCCCTAGAATCCCACACCATACATTCATCGACCACGGTTTTTGGTGTGCAACTTGCCGAAGCCAACATGGATTTCCAGTTGCCCAATAATTAATGTTACGCAAATTAACATTTCGATAGTTCGTGATTGTAGTCTCGTCAGTAAATAAAATCAAATTAGTTAATGCGTCATCCCTCTGAATCCGAAGTTCAGCCAGTCGGCAGAATTCAATGCGAAGCATACAATCCGTACCACTTAATTCATGGTAGAGACAGATAGCGCATGGATGATATTCATTGCGATGCAGAACACGAACAACACTACTCTGGTTCTAGCCTGATTCCCTTGCAATTCGACGAGAACTGACTCAAGGATCTCGAGCCACAACGCCAAGAGTACAAATTTCCGTTACCTCGTTAGTGACTTCCTTTTGCCGGATATGTTTCCGATTCATTAAAGATCCAGTTGTTCTCGGTTTATCATAGACATATATAAATGTACGACGTGTAGGGTGATTACGTCGAGGATGTCTTTCAGCGTATAAATCTCTAGCTCTCACTGAATTTCGTTAGCATTCTCCGTAAATGTGAAGCATATCGACTTGTTCTTCGAAGGAATACTTCATTCACACTTGCTTGGTTCGGCGATACTAGTCTTACCGTTCCTATTAGTGTGTATTGAGAAGCCGTCGGATGGTGTTTACATGTCACTTGCACCTTAGATGGATACGCCATATTCGGCGAATATTTACTATTTACACGATATACGCGAGAGAAGTGCCGCAGTGATACGGAATACCACTGAATCCTTGATAGCAAGATTGCAGCACTGCATTTATGCCAATGGCCACCACTTCGAACACCTTCTGTAAATGGACGTTCATGCCACCTTACTGATCTTCGTTGACCTTCAAACACCTTACTGTTACACATCACTGGATTCGTCTTGATAACCGCTGTTAGAAAATAAGTACCAAACTATAGCATCCCATTTAAAAGAGCAACGTTGACCTTCATATCTCTGAAGCGACTCCACCTAGCAACAAAAAGCCAAGGCCATATTATTGCCCCCGTTGTCCCATGCAACATTTGTCCCACAAACTCTGGCAGACACTATCGCAAGCGGTAGAAACAGTCGTCGTATGGCGACGGTCATTATCTTGTTGAAATGTAAGCCCAGAATAGCTATCCATTGACAACGCGACGAGCCGTAGAATATTTTCGATGTATGGTTGTGTTCTAAGTGTGCCGCTGACGACAACCAAAGCGGGTCTCCTATGAAATGAAATGACACCCCAGACCACCACTCCTGGGTCTCGTGCCGTATGGCGGGCTACCGTGAGGTTGGTATTCCACCGCCGCCTGGGCGTCTTCCGAGACTTATTCGGCCTAGAATCTTATTGACTAGAGTAGAATTGTCTTAAGTGATGACAGTCTCGCTTCGAATTGAACTCCAATTACATGCGAAGATGTGTCTGAAGACGCTCCATACAGCGGTGGGATATCAATCTGATTATCGCCTGCCATACGGCCAGACAAACAGGATGAAAACAGAGGTTATCATCTGCAGCATCGTTGACAGGACTGACTGCGGACCTTTGGTACAGAGCCTTGTGGAGGGTCTGAATCAGAGGCTGAGACGGTTCTGCGACCGTGTGGGCTGCAGATTCCTCGACTTGCGCCATAGGGTGGTGGGGTTTCGGGTTCCGCTGGATAGGTCAGGAATCCACTACACGCAGCAAGCGGCTACACGGGTGGCAGGGGTTGTGTGGCGTGGACTGGGCGGTTTTTTAGGTTAGATGGCCTCGGGCAAGTACAGAGAGGGCAGCAGCCTCAAAGGGTGCGGGGAAAAGTCAGGACATGCGGGGGCCAAGCAGCAATCGGTATTGTAATTGTTAACTGTCGAAGCTGCATTGGTAAAGTACCGGAACTTCGAGCGCTGATAGAAAGCACCGAAGCTGAAATCGTTATCGGTACAGAAAGTTGGCTGAAGCCAGAGATAAATGCTGCCGAAATTTTTACAAGGCACAGACGGTGTTTAGAAAGGATAGATTGCATGCAACTGGTGGTGGCGTGTTTGTCGCTGTTAGTAGTAATTTATCCTGTAGTGAAGTAGAAGTGGATAGTTCCTGTGAATTATTAAGGGTGGAGGTTACACTCAACAACCGAGCTAGGTTAATAGTTGGCTCCTTTTACCGATCTCCAGACTCAGCAGCATTAGTGGCAGAACAACTGAGAGAAAATTTGGAATACATTTTACATAAATTTTCTCAGCATGTTATAATCTTAGGTGGAGATTTCAATGTACCAGATATAGACTGGGACACTCAAATGTTTAGGACGGGTGGTAGGGACAGAGCATCGAGTGACATTATACTGAGTGCACTATCCGAAAATTACCTCGAGCAATTAAACAGAGAACCGACTCGTGGAGGTAACATCTTGGACCTACTGATAACAAACAGACCCGAACTTTTCGACTCTGTAAGTGCAGGACAGGGAATCAGTGATCACAAGGCCGTTGCAGCATCCCTGAATATGGAAGTTAATAGGAATATAGAAAAAGGGAGGAAGGTTAATCTGTTTAGCAAGAGTAATAGAAGGCAGATTCCATACTACCTAACAGATCAAAACGAAAATTTCTGTTCCGACACTGACAATGTTGAGTGTTTATGGAAAAAGTGCAAGGCAATTGTAAAATGCGTTTTAGACAGTTACGTGCCGAGTAAAACTGTAAGGGACGGGAAAAACCCACCGTGGATCAACAACAAAGTTAGGAAACAACTGCGAAAGGAAAGAGAGATCACTCCAAGTGTAAACGCAGCCAAAACCTCTCAGACAAACAGAAGCTAAACGATGTCAAAGTTAGCGTAAGGAGGGCTATGCATGAAGCGTTCAGTGAATTCGAAAGCTATATTCTATGTACCGACTTGACAGAAAATCCTAGGAAGTTCTAGTCTTACGTTAAATCAGTAAGTGGCTCGAAACAACATACCCAGACACTCAGGCATGATGATGACATTGAAACCGAGGATGACACGCGTACAGCTGAAATACTAAACACCTTTTTCCAAAGCTGTTTCACAGAGGAAGACCGCACTGCAGTTCCTTCTCTAAAACCTCGCACAAAAGAAAAAATAGCTGACAGCGAAATAAGTGTCCAAGGAATAGAAAAGCAACTGGAATCACTCAACAGAGGAAAGTCCACAGGACCTGACGGGATACCATTTCGATTCTACACAGAGCACGCGAAAGAACTTGCCCCCCTTCTAACAGCCGTGTACCGCAAGTCTCTAGAGGAACGAAAGGTTTCAAATGATTGGAAAAGAGCACAGGTAGTCCCAGTCTTCAAGAAGGGTCGTCGAGCAGATGCGTAAAACTATAGACCTACATCTCTGACGTCGATCTGTTATAGAATTTTAGAACATGTTTTTTGCTCGCGTATCATGTCGTTTTTGGAAACCCAGAATCCACTCTGTAGGAATCAACATGGATTCCGGAAACAGCGATCGTGTGAGACCCAACTCGCTTTATTTGTTCATGAGACCCAGAAAATATTAGATACAGGCTCCCAGGTAGATGCTATTTTCCTTTACTTCCGGAAGGCGTTCGATACAGTTCCGCACTTTCGCCTGATAAACAAAGTACGAGCCTACGGAATATCAGACCAGCTGTGTGGCTGGATGGAAGACTTTTAGCAAACAGAACACAGCATGTTGTTATCAATGTGGAGACGTCTACTGACGTTAAAGTAACCTCTGGCGAACCACAGGGGAGTGTTATGGGACCATTGCTTTTCACATTATATACAAATGACCTAGTAGATAGCGTCGGAAGTTCCATGCGGCTTTTCGCGGATGATGCTGTACATACAGAGAAGTGGCAGCATTAGAAAATTGTAGCGAAATGCAGGAAGATCTGCAGCGGATAGGCACTTGGAGCAGGGAGTGGCAACTGACCCTTAGCATAGACAAATGTAATGTATTGCGAATACATAGAAAGAAGGATCCTTTATTGTATGATTATATGATAGCGGAACAAACACTGGTAGCAGTTACTTCTGTAAAATATCTGGGAGTATGCGTGCGGAACGATTTGAAGTGGAATGATCATATAAAATTAATTGTTGGTAAGGCGAGTGTCAGGTTGAGATTCATTGGGAGAGTCCTTAGAAAATGTAGTCCATCAACAAAGGAAGTTGCTTACAAAACACTCGTTCGACCTATACTTGAGTATTGCTCATCAGTGTGGGATCCGTACCAGATCGGGTTGACGAAGGAGATAGAGAAGATCCTAAGACGAGCGGCGCGTTTCGTCACAGGGTTATTTGGTAGCTGTGATAGCGTTACGGAGATGTTTAGCAAACTCAAGTGGCAGACTGCAAGAGAGGCGCTCTGCATCGCCGTGTTGCTTGCTCGCCAGGTTTCGAGAGGGTGCGTTTCTGGATGAGGTATCGAATATATTCCTCCCCCCTACTTATACCTCCCGAGGAGATCACAAATGTAAAATTAGAGAGATTCGAGCGCGTACGGAGGCTTTCAGACAGTCGTTCTTAGCGCGAACCATACGCGACTGAAACAGAAAAGGGAGGTAATGACTGTGGCACGTAAAGTGCCCTCCGCCACACACCGTTGGGTGGCTTGCGGAGTATAAATGTAGATGTAGATGTAGAGTCGATGACTGGGATACTATTTGATTTCATAGCAGGAGTCTTTTGGTTGCCTTTCGTGGCACCCATACAGAAGTGCGTTTTGTTGCCTTTCAGTGACAGTAGTGTTACACTTACAGGGATTATAGTAGCCTATATGAAATAAAATAGTCATAGCTATTAAAAAGGTTGCGTTAGGACGTTAAACCTGCACTGTTGGCCGCGGGTGGTGATCGGAATTCGTACGGTTTACTTTAGCAACGAGGCCAACTTTCGTTTGGATGGGTTGGTCAACAAGCAAAATTGGCGCATTTGGGGGACTGAGGATACGCATTTCAGGTTCGAGAAGTCTCTTCACCCTCGGTGGATGACTGTGCTGTGTGCAATGTCCAGTCACGGAGTAATCGGTGCGATATCCCTCGATGGTACGGTGACTACCGAACGGTACGTGAAAGTTTTGGAAGATGATTTCATCCCCATTATCCAAAGTGAGTATGATATTGACAAGACGTGGTTCATACAAGACGGAGCTCAACCCCATCGAAGAAGGAGAGTGTTTGACGTCCTGGGGCCGTATCCTGGCTCTGGGGTACTGAGAGGCCACTTGCGTTGGCCTCCATTGGCCGCCGTATTCTCCGGATCTGAACACATGCGTCTCCTTTTTATAGCGTTATATTAAAGACAGTGTGTACAGAAAAAACCCCAATCCCTTGCTGACCTGAAAACAGCCATTCAGAAGGTCATCATCCTCGGGTCATGCACAATTTCGGTATTCGTCTGCATCACATCATCGCCAATGGTGGCAGGTGCATTGAACATGTCATAACGTAGATACGAATATATTTAATGATGTTTACTTGCTGAATAAAGTGTGTGCACGCCGTAGTTTGTAATTAATTTCCTATTTTTCGTGTAGTTAAATAATTGTCACCCCGTAAATTTCAGCAAATTGTGCTCGCCTGCACACAAAGAGAATTTTTACTGCTTGAATTCCTGCTTTCGAAAGCCTTAACTTGGGCAGAACATTTGCCGTATCTTGTTCCAAATTGAGAACGTTTGCCGCATTATGGGCAGGGCCATCCTACCAGCTGAGTATACTGACAATATAACGTCCCAACTGGAGAGATCTGGCACAATACTACTCAGTAGAAGTGTCAATAATTGCTTGCATAAGGGCCAGAAGGGGACTAACGCGTTATTGAATTGCTCAGTTTGTGGAGATCTTTCTTATGAATAAATCATCCGATATTTCCGAAATTGTAATTATTTATTCGTCTCTACATATACATCACATCTACAGTTTTCCGTTCCACCCGTTTAATTCCCTAGTTGCGAGCCGTCTTTTGTATTTATTCATTTTTGCCGTCGTATGTATTTCCTTTATCAGATATATTTCATAATATCATCTAAATAAATGTAGATACCCTAAATATAAGTAATTTACAAATCTTCAGTGAAATTTATTTCCTTACATGACGGATGGGTTGTGCTTAACAACTGGCTAACCTTTTAATAGGGCCCTACTTCTACCTGTTTGATGCCTGTTGTGTATTACGCCGTAAAAGGGTAAGGGTGTCGACAATTTCGTTTATATGGAATCATCATATTACAGTATATTTCTGTTGCATCGCGTGAACTTATTTTAGAGAGATCATATTAAACAATTTATTGCTCACATTAGCCCTTGCATTACTACTCTCGCAGCCCCCGGTGGTATTCTGCTAAACGGATCTGTAGTGCCATTGTTTACGAGACTGAGAAGGACTTCTCTTGGGAGAAGGGAGATCAGAAACTAGAGGGGGATCTTATTAGTTTGCGTACTTCGCCGTACAGTATCTAGACTACTTGCGGGCAGTTAGCCATTTGAAGCACCCCCTGGACTTGGCTAAGTGCCGCGACCTCCGACTGACCCCAAACTTGGCTACTCGCTCTACGGCCTTATCAGCGCTTCCCCCCGGGGTCTGGTTGCAAATCCGCCAAAAGTTCGCCCCAACTTAAGGTGACACAGTGTGTGTACATTAGGCAAGCGGCTGAGCTGTACGTGGCCAGACTAATGCCCTTATTTAAAGCCTCCACAGCATGAGAAACTGAAAGTGAAGACAACGGCAAACATTATATTCGCTATCCTGTATCCTTGGACAATAAAGTTATACTATTCAAGTTGAATGTTATACTGGCCATCAAATATTAATACAGCTTAACAGCCGGATTCTTGCGTCTAGTAAAAATATGAAAACAAACGATGTAGAGGGAATAAACAATGAAAGTTCCAAAAGTTATGCTTCTGTAATAGGAATCGATCAGAGAACCGTAACACAGATATCCAGAGGAAATATTTCCGTGCTTCTCACCTATAGTCGAACATTGCTAACAAACCCGCAGGGCAACAGCAGGGTGGTACGAAGAAGGCGTGAATTTTTCATCAAAATGACTATTAACTTGTGTTAATTTACATGTATATGATGAAACTTATGTTTAAATAACGTAGGTATTAGAATTGGACGTGAAATGCATAAAATGTAACGACTGAAACAAGACTCAGACGCGCAGTTACAGTCTCGTGCGCTGCTACTTGTTCCCATCTTCATCCCTTTGACCATAGCCCGCATGATTGTATGTAAACACAATGTATTTCAAAAGTGCACGTCGTAATAGTGAAATACGAAGCTTAACATTATAAAACTGAGATATGGCCGCGAAAATGAAAACAATTGTGCAACTAAGTCGAAAAACTTTCACCACAGAGGAATTATAACAATGGTGCTTTATCTTTATGTAAGTACAGATATATTTTCGACAAATGCTGCCTTGCCACCTACAATTGTCCTACTTGTATCTCGTTAGTGACCAGCAAAATTTTTTTTGTATTTATCCGGAGATCTCCAGCAACATAAACATGTACGCGAATGTATGAACAACTGAGGGCGGGCACAAGCCCGAAACCAGTCGTGTGACATATAAACAATCTTTTATTGTGACTAGCAGCGGAAATTTTTCTAAGCCTATTTCTCATACTATTTTCCGACATTGTATTACTTTAGTGGCAATAAAAGCTTTTCTTATGTAAGTGCGATGCTTCTCATGATGCTAACTGAATTGTCTCTCATCGAGTTAATTCTTTTGTGGAATAGTCATGACCTTTGTAATGTGCGTTACATTCCCGTATGAGTGGCCAGTTAGTGAATTCTTTATGTACCGTATACAATCTCATATGTGGCCTTATTGTTAACTCTGTGTTTTGTATTTATGGAAACATGTATGTCTGCTCCCTAAGATATCCTTAAATATTGGCGGAAATCACACATCGCCTTAAACCTTCTAAGAATTCCATAAATCTCACATAGTTGGCTGACTTACATGTAATCTTTATCAAAATCTTCCCTAACACGACTCCTTTTGCTGCTGGTTTCTCCAACTACAGTTACATGTAGTTTGGCTACACAGATTGGTTTAAATACTACGAGTAACTTCTCATTGTCGATCTGTGTCAGATTGTGACATAATACCATCCAATATAACTTTTCTTCACCAGCTGCGACATAGTCGCGAATATAAACAGTGATCCAGGTACTGTCAAACGTTTTTTTTTTTTTTATTTCACTCTTTGATCACAGTATAAAGCCCTTCAACGGTGACCGGTTCGAGTCAACAGATCTGACGATGGTCATTACTGACTCAAACCGCTCATCGTCGAAGCATTTTATATTGTGATCAGAGATTTTAACAGAAAAACATCATTTTTTTGTCCACTTGATGTCTCCCATTCAAGAAATAACATGTTACACCACGTCAGTCTGTTTTAATCTTTACTTAATACCCGTTATCTTACTACTCTGTATACTTCTCCCGTACGTTACAACTTATTTTTCGTTTCACAAATGTGACAGATCTAGTTCTGAATGGATGAAGAGCAAGATAGGCATTATGAAAAGAAAATTAAATAACATTGCCAAGAACTCGACTGCCTGATGGTCGTGGGTCACCTAGCGTTGCAAAGGATGAAATTCCCTCTGAGGTCAGTGTTCATACTTAATTTTTTGCGACACTACTACATCGAATTATCTTTTGCCAGCTACTGCCTTCACATGCAACTCAAGCAACATTGTGTGCAATTTTATAAACTTCTATTCTCATTTCAGTGACTTTAAACTTACACATAACCGACTGGAGAATTTCTTGTTTACTCCGCGTATTCTTAATATTTACTTCTAACAGCCACGTAATGTCAGTCAGTGACTGTACGCACCTTTCCGTTGACAGAGCGCGACCATTGTCTACAGTGACGCAATCTGCTACGCCATTTTTACTGACGCTTTCTACTCTCTCTTCCCAGTCACATGGAGGTTTAACTTCCGGTTTAATACTTCTGGTAAGCTTAGTTACGTTAATGGTCACAATTTTGTTATTTACTTTTCTAAAGTTCTTTGTGTTTCTTGCGAATCCTCTCAGATTTATTCGAATGACAATTGCACTGTGTTTACAATCGGAGCCTACGTTAAGAATATTAAGGTTACATTGAGACGATTCCTTAGACACTGAATCATTCAGTACCTCCCGAGGTGCATGTAAAGTAGTACTGAGTTCACTAACTTCAATTTCTTTTTCGACAGCTTCATTAGTTTTCGTGTCCATAGTTACAATATTAACTTCACATACTCACATTTAGTCTTTTCTAACTGATTCTACACTAACAACTGTTACGTTTGCATTGTTCCTCAGTTACAGACACAGTGCTGATGTAGTTACACTATTTATTTGTATCTAATGGGTTACTGGTCTCATTTGGTGTGCCACTCGTGTGAATAGCCTTACGATCTACAGCTTCAATGTTAGTTACAACTACATTTCTTTCGTCACACATATCCACGTGCTCACTTATTCAATCATTTATTTTTTCTCTATACTCACTTAATTTCCTAAATCATCCTTTTCTTCGCGGTGATAATCTTATCGTTGTTTCCTATTGATTACGTAACCGTTTGATTTAATGCCAAAAATCTTTTATTGAATTCACTCTGCCTTGCAACTAGCTTCTAAATAGTGGGTTTATGCCATCCATATAGCTTATTTGTGATTTCTGTTGTAAATTATTGCATTAGTGATTTTAATAGTGACCTTACTGATAAGGCCTGGTTCTGTTCCTGAACATTATTACCTTTGCAATCTTTTACATTTTGCAAGGTACCAGCTGATGCAGTACCATGGCTTAACCAACCCGATTTTACTGCAGGGTCATTTGAAATGTCATTTCCTAATTCTCTGAGACCTTCTTGCGAATTTACTACTTCATTGTGAACAAGGAGAACATAATTTTCATTTTCAAAGCACTTATTTAAAGCGGAAACAGGCCTGACATACAGCTTTCAGGACCACTGAATCGCCTGTTCCCGCGACTCCGCTGACGTGTGCATTTCGCGCTTGTTGTGCTCGGCTGCTTCTAAAGTAGCCTCTTTGCGCTGCCTCCTGCGTAGCGTCATCTCTTAGCCCCATGAGATGAGCAGTGGCCTTCTCGTAACACAAGCACCCGGAACAGGATTTCTGTTCCACGATGCTTTGCGCACGCTAATGTAGAATCCGTAGGTTCTACTTATGCATTTCGGAGCAGTTCGTAAGGCTAGTTCGTCACAGTCCGGACACAGCTCAAAGTGCAGTTACAGTTCAGATATAATTCAAATCACAGTTCAGGAATTAATATGACGCAGTCATACAGTGTTCTAACTCTGTTCACAGCTGTCTTTTCGACAGTACATAGTCCTTGCTAACAGGTTTTATAGCCTCAATTTTCGAATAAAACTTCCTCCAAGGAACAAAGTCTTCAAAAACATCACAACAAGGGATGTCATATCATGTCAGCTACGTAAGAAATGGGGGGGGGGGGGGCTGTGAAGGTGTGAAATGAGTATAGATGTAAAGGGAAGGTTTTCAAAGTTCCCGCCACGCAAAATATTAACTGAGCTAAGTATCCCATACAATGATTTTAGTTTGTGTCCAAATCAAAACTCCTTCTCAACTTTAGCTATTTCTTCATTAACCTCCTCCATGTTACCACGAAAAACATAAAACCGCCTCTACTTGCAGTGTAAATGTAGGCTATGCGAGGGACTTAGTCCTGTTCTGCCGCTTCTTGTGTATAGATGTGGTTGTCCCAGTGCAGTGATAGAGCTCAGGTCGAAAATTTGTTGTTCATGAAGTGAGGTTGTAACATAACTGAGGTGAATAAGGCTCTCGATTCTACTAAATGATATGATAGGTTACAATTTGGGATTCTAGTGAATCTTTTCATTGACAACCTATGAAAGAGTTAAAAATATAAACTGCTAATAACACGTTTTGTTCGATTACAATGTCGCTCGTTTCACATTTCACATTTCATATAACAATTAGTCGCAGTCCTATTGTATTAAGTTTTGTACAAAACATGTTTACAAAAATCGTATACGCTGTTACCCTTATTTCCTCTGCTCTGGACTTTTTCTTTTTTTTTTTTTACTTTATTGTTATTTTAAAACCTGTACAAATCAGGTAGGCCGTCAGCGGCACACTACTGCGCTCTTCAGCCATAGCGTTCACAATAGTATAAGAACGGAGAATGATAGTGAACAAAGTGACGGGCAAAAGAGAGAGGTCACAGAGACACAAAAAACACGGAGTCGTTCACATGTGGCGATAACAACACTGAAAACACGTAGGCACGGCGCACAGAACACTGATGAATCCGACGGCACAAGTGAACGTAGTAGTGGGACGGCGGACACCAAAATACACTAAACGACGTCACACACACGAGACACAGAAGGTGATGATCTCCGGCGTGTGAATGTTCACTATGCGTGTGCGAGTCCGGGGACCTGCCAAGAGAGGAGGAGGAGGAAGGGTAGTGGGAGAGCGAGAGGGGAGAGCAGAGATGCCACGGGTAGGGGAGAGAGGGGGGAGGGAGGAAGGGGGAGAGGAAGCCCGGGGGAAGAGGGGGGAGGGAGGGGACGGGGAAAAGGAAAATGAAGGGAAGAGAAGAGAAGGGCGGGAGAGTGCCGAAAGGAAAGGACACCGGAAGTGGGGGGCGGGGCAGGGTCAAAGTTGATAGGAGGGGTAGATGGAGGGGACGAGGTCATCATCAGGGAGAGGGAGCTGGCGGAAGCCACCTTGGGAGAGGGTAAGGAGGGTGGAGCGATGGAGACCGGGCGGGACGTGGAAATACAGGCGCGGCAGCGGGCGGGAACGGGAGAGGATTGGGGATACGAGCAGGTGAGGAGGATCAGGTTTACGGGAGGTGTACAGGATCTGTATCCTTTCATGGAAAAGAAGGAGGTGGGGGAAGGGGATGAGATCATACAGGATCCGTGTGGGGGAGGGGAGACGGATGCGATAGGCGAGGCGGAGAGCATGGCGTTCAAGGATTTGGAGGGATTTATAAAAGGTAGGGGGAGCGGAGATCCATGCTGGATGGGCGTATCAAAGGATAGGGCGGATGAGGGATTTATAGGCGTGGAGGATGGTGGAGGGGTCCAGACCCCACATACGGCCGGAAAGGAGCTTGAGGAGACGGAGTCGGGAACGTGCCTTGGCTTGGATTGTCTGGAGATGGGGAGTCCAGGAGAGGCGGCGGTCGAGGGTGACGCCAAGGTACTTAAGGGTGAGAGTGAGGGCGATGGGACGGCCATACACGGTGAGATAGAAATCAAGGAGGCGGAAGGAAGGGGTGGTTTTGCCTGCAATGATCGCCTGGGTTTTGGAAGGATTGACCTTGAGCAACCACTGGTTGCACCAAGCGGTGAACCGGTCAAGATGGGATTGGAGAAGGCGTTGGGAGCGTTGCAGGGTGGGGGCAAGGGCAAGGAAGGCGGTGTCATCAGCAAACTGGAGAAGGTGGACAGGGGCTGACAGCGGCGGCATGTCCGCCATGTACACCAGGTACAGAAGGGGGGAGAGGACGGAGCCTTGGGGCACACCGGTGGAGGGGAAAAAGGTGTAGGAATCTGTGTTATGGATGGTGACATAGGAAGGACGGCGGGAGAGAAAGGAACCGATCAGACAGACGTAGTTAATGGGAAGGGCGAAGGTTTGGAGCTTGAAGAGGAGACCGGAATGCCATACGCGGTCATAAGCGCGTTCGAGGTCAAGAGAGAGGAAGATTGCAGAGCGACGGGAATTGAGCTGTTCGGAAAGGAAATGAGTGAGATGAAGGAGAAGATCGTCGGAAGAGAAGGACGGCCGAAAGCCACACTGGGTAACGGGAAGGAGGCGGTGCTGGCGGAGATGCTGGTGGATGCGTCGGGTGAGGATAGATTCCAGGACCTTGCTGAAGACCGAGGTAAGGCTGATGGGACGGTAGGAGGAGACGGCGGACGGCGGTTTGCCGGCTTTGAGGAACATGAGGATATGGGAGGTTTTCCACAGGTGGGGGTAGTAACCGGTGGACAGGACTACATTGTAGAGCCTGGCCAGGGTGGAGAGAAAAGAGACAGGAGCTTAACGAAGGTGACGGTAGGTGACACGATCGTGACCAGGAGCGGTGTTGCGTTTTGTGCGGAGTGTAGCGATGAGATCCTGTGTAGTGTTAGGAGTATTGAGGTCCGTGTGTGCAATGTTGTCCAAGTACTGGAAACCAGGAGCGAGGGGAGGGACAGAGGTGTCTGTTCGATCACGGATATCCGGGAAGAGGAAGTAATTGAACTGGGGATCGTCGGGGATGGAAAACACATCAGACAGGTAGAAGGCAAAGTGATTGGCCGTACTAAGGGCGTCAGGGAAGGGCTGATCATCATGGAGAAGAGGATAGTAGGGGAAGGCTTAGTTCAGGTAAGGCGACGGAAGGCGGACCAGAACTTGGACGAATTTATAGGCAGGGTAGCATTTAAATGGGTGCATGTCTGTCGCCAGTCCCGGCGTTTCTTAGCCGTGAGCAAATTACGAATGTGTCGCTGGAGTTGCCGGTGGCGTCGTAGTGTGTCCGGATCATGCGTGCGGAGGAAGGCACGGTAGAGACGACGGGATTCACGGAGGAGGAGGACAGCCTGTGGGGGTAAGGTAGGACGGTGGGGGTGGATGGCAACAGTAGGGACGTGGGCCTCCACGGCTTCAGACAAGGTCTGCTGGAGAAAGGAGGCGGCATGGGTGACATCATCGGGATGGCGATAGGTGAGAGGGTGGCTATCGACCTGGGTGGAGAGGGTATCCCAGTAGGCATTCCAGTTGGCACGGGAATAGTCATGGATGTACTTAGGGGGAGGGTCAGTACGAGGGTCGGGGCGGGGGCGACGACCGTCTGAAACGGTGAGGAGGACAGGGAGATGGTCGCTACCAATATGCTCCAGGACATCCACCGTAATGCGACCAAGGAGGTTGGGGGAGGAGAGTATAATATCGGGAGTGGAGTTGGATTCGGGACGGGTGCGCTGGGGGATGGGGATGAGGTCGCCTTGAAGGGAGTAGAGGAACCGATGCCACCGCCGTAACTGGGCAGCGGAGCGACTATGGATGTTGAGGTCAGCGGCGATCACGTAGGAGGAGAAGGTACAGTCGATGTGGGAGAGGAAGTGGAACGGAAGAGGGGCGTTGGGGCGGACATAGATGGTGGCGCAGGTAATGGTAAGGCCGGGGAAGAAGAGACTAAGGATCAGGTTTTCGGTGGGGTCGTGAAGGAGAGGTTGGAGCCGAAGGGGAATCTGGCGGTGGTGACAAATGGCAACTCCACCACGCGCAACTTGGAGCGGATTATCGGAGCAGTGGAGGAGATAGGGGGAGGTGTGGATGGAGTGGTGGGGTTGGAGGAAGGTTTCTTTGAGGAGGAAGGCATCCACACGGTGGGTACCAAGGGTGTGCAGGAAGAGGTTCTTGTTGGCGGGAAGGGAGCAGATATTGTTGAAAAGGATACGGTGCTGTCGCGCCATGACAGGGATTTAGACAAGGGTGTCAAGACGGGTGAAGGTGAAATGGGCCTGGTTGTTGGAATAGGTGGCGTACATTTTAAGGTGGAAAATGGAACGGGCGGTGAGGGAGATCTATTGGAGGGTGTGAGGGCGCTGAAAGGGATGAACATTCTCGAGGACGATGGTGAGGAACCTGATGATGTCCTCAGCGGCAGGGGGGGGGGATGAAGGGAATTGCCAGGAGAGGTGGGGGCATCCAGAGGATGGACAGGTACGGTGAGTTCAGGAGTGGTTAGAGGGGGTTGGGCTTTACACTTTTGGGAGTAGGTGGGATGGGGGAGATTGCAGGTATTACGGGAGGGAGGGGATTGGAGGTTAGGGCACTGCCGGAGGAAGTGCGCTTGCTGACAATGCGGGCAGGTGGGGGCCTCGTGGCACTCAGCTGTTGGGTGTGCATTATAGCGCAGACACCTCTGGCAGCGCAGGGATTAAGGAGGGGAACGGGAGGGGTCGATCTTGTACCGCTGGTTGAAGAGGAGGGCACCCTCCTTCAGGAGATGGTCAATGGAGGGGGCGTCCTCAGAGAAAACCCGCATAAGGCGGGTGGGGCCGGCCGAGTTGAAAATGCGGCGGACCGCCCGCACCTCCAGCGGTGGATGGGCCTTGAGCTCCGCCAACACCTCCTCCTCCGTGATTGACGGACTGAGCCGAGTGATCACGGCGGTGAGGGTCGGCGGGCGACGCGGTGGTTGGAGTTGGCGGGTAGGAGATGGAGAAGGAGCAGGGGTAAGGGAGGCGTTGGGACCAAAACGGGTGATGGGAAGGCGGGAGAGGCTGTCAGTATGGAGGGTTGGGCTGGGGGAGGAGATGAGAACAGAATCCCATCTGGGAGTAAGAAGAGAGATGGGGGCACCAGGGAAATGTTGGCGGAAGAGGAGGGAGAGATTCCGGGCCTCGAGAAAGAAAGGATCGGGATGGGACAGGAGATATTTGTATAAACAGGGGGGGGGAGGAGGAGGAGGAGGAGGAGGGAGCAGGGCCAGGCGGGGAGACATCCATGGCACCCTGAGGGGGGATGGAGGTCGTGGTGGGGCCTTTTTGGGGGCGGAGGAGGTGGGGGTGCCACTAGGGCGTTTGACGGCGGCAGAATGGCGGGTGGTGACAGGAGGGACGGGAAGTGGTGGGAAGGGACAGGTCCCGGCGTGGACGCAGCAATCGGCGCCGGAGATGGTGATGGTGAAGGCAAAGGCGAAGGCGACGGCGACGGCGACGATGAAGACGGTGGTGGCGGTGGCGGTGATGGCGATGGCGAAGGCGACGGGGAGAGCTGGGCGCGGACAGTGGCCCGACGGGCCACCACCCTAGCCGGAGCTGCAGTGACAGGCTGGGGGAGTGGGGGGAAAGCATCAGAACGAGAGGAGGGAGAGGAAGGAGCGGGAGAGGGGGCGACAAAGAGCGAGGGCGAAGGGAGGGTGAGGAGAGGTGGGATGGAAGGAGGGGGGCGTGACTGGGCACACCAAGTTATAGTGGTGGAGTCGGGGGAAGGGGATGTATAGACGATGGCGGTGGTGGTAGTAGTGACGGTGGTAGTGGGGGCGGACATGGCGACAGGGAGAAAAAACGCACAGTACGAAAAGAAAAGGACACAAACTGGGAACAGGCGAAGACGCAGACGGACGAAGACCAGGGTCGGACGGCGATGGCGACGGCGACGGCGACGGCGACTGCGGGCTTCAGGAACGCCGCAGCTGCTGCAGCCGCGGACGGGGCCGGGACTGCTACTGCTGCTGCTGCTGGCTGGACCGCTGCTGCAGCTGCTGCTGCCACAGGAGGACTGGCGGGTTGCTGCCAGTGGGACCGCTGCTGCAGGCCGGGACCGCTGCTGCTGCTGCTGCTGCTGCTGGACCGCTGCGACTCTGCTGGGCTGGCTGGCTGGCTGGCTGGCACCTGTAACACCTAGCACTTCGATGAGCGCTGGAATCGCACTATCGAAGGGCGGCAACCTTTCGGTGTACCGCCAGAGATGTGCTCTGGACGTAGACGCGCGTTATTTGAATACAGCATTGTGTTCCGCGCATCCGGGATTTTATTTGTGTGGCTGGTAACGCCAACCGTACCGTTCAACCCATTGCTCCAGTCTAGGGTTGTGGACAAAATGTCGATATATACAGGGTGGTCCATTGATCATGACCGGGCCAAATATCTCACGAAATAAGCGTCAATCGAAGAACGAAACCTGTCTAGGTTGGATGAGGAAACCAGGCGGCGTTATGGTTGGCCCGCTAGATGGCACTGCCATAGGTGAAACAAATATCAACTGCGATTTTAAAAATAGGAACCCCCATTTTTTATTACATATTCGTGTATTACGTAAAGAAATATGACTGTTTATGTTGTACCACTTTTTTCGCTTTGTGAGAGATGGCGCTGTAATAGTCACAAACATATGGCTCACAATTTTAGATGAACAGCTGGTAAAAGGTAGGTTTTTTTAAATTAAAATAGAGGCCGTACGTATGTTTTAACATTTTATTTCTGTTATTCAAATGTGATCCACGTACTTCTGTGAACTTATCATTTCTGAGAACGCATGCTGTTACAGCGTGAGTACCTGTAAGTACCACATTAATGCAATAAATGCTCTAAATGATGTCCGTCAACCTCAATCCATTTGGCAATATGTGTAACGACATTCCTCTGAACTGCGACTAATTGGCCTTCCCTAATGTTCGCACATGCATTGACAATGCGCTGACGCATGTTGTCAGGCGTTATCGGTGGATCAAAATAGGAAATATCCTTCAACTTGCCCCACAAAAAGAAATCCGGGGACCGGTGATAGTGCGGGCCGTGGTATGGTGCTTCGGCGACCAATCCACCTGTCATGAAATATGCTATTCAATACCGCTTCAACCGCAAGCGAGCTATGTGCCGGACATCCATCATGTTGGAAGTACATTGCCATTCTGTCATGCAATGAAACATCTTGTAGTAACATCCGTAGAACACTAAATAAGAAATCAGCATACGTTGCACCATTTAGATATCCATCGATAAAATGGGGGCCAATTATCCTTCCTCCCATAATGCCACACCATACATTAACTCACCACGATCGCTGATGTTCCACTTGTCGCAGACATCCTAAATTTTCCGTTGCCCAATAGCACATATTACGCCGGTTTACGTTACCACTGTTGGTGAATGACGCTTCGTCGCTGAATAGAATGCGTGCAAAAAATCTATCATCGTCCCGTAATGTCTCTTGTGCCCAGTGGCAGATCTGTACACGACGTTCAAAGTCGTCGCCATGCCAATACTGGTGCATAGAAATATGGTACGGGTGCAATAGATGTTGATGTAGCATTCGCAACACCGACGCTTTTGAGATTTCCCATTATCGCGCAATTTGTCTGCTACCTTTGTGCGAATTAGCTGCAACAGCAGCTAAGACACCTACTTCGGCATCATCATTTGTTACAGGTCGTGGATGACGTTTCACATGTGGCTGAACACTTCCTGTTTCCTTAAATAACGCAGCTATCCGGCGAACGGTCCGGAAACTTGGATGATATCGTCCAGGATACCGAGCAGCATATATAGCACACGCCCGTTGGGCATTTTGATCACAATAGCCATACATCAACATGATATCGACCTTTCCCGCAATTGGTAAATGGTCCATTTTATCACGGGTAATGTATCAAGAAGCAAACAAATGTTATGTGATACCACGTACTTATACGTTTGTGACTATTACAGCGCCATCTATCACAAAGCGAAAAAAGTAGTACAACTGAAACAGTCACATTTCTTTACGTAATACACGAATACGTAATAGAAAATGGGGGTTCCTATCTAAAAAAACGCAGTTGATATCCGTTGACTTATGGCAGCGGCATCTAGCGGGCCAACCATAGCGCCATCTGGTTTCCCTGTTCAAGATAGACGAGTTTCGTTCTTTGTAGGTTTTTTGTTTGATGCTCATTTCGTGAGATATTTGGCCCGGTCACTATCAACGGACCACCGTGTGTAGGCGATACTTTCTCTTCAGATATATTGACATCAAAATGACAATATCGAATGCAAATATTTCTACTTTATATTACTTTCTTTTCTTTTTTCCCTACATATTTGAAGTTATCCTCTTGCAATTGTAGTAGAACATAATTTTACTTTCACTGTATGAAGGAGGCTTACTACTTTTTGAGCTTTGAATTGGATTAGTCTTCCTCTCTGACTGTGCGAAGCAAGTATATGTGGCACAAACGAAGAAGACCGATTGCACTAAAGGGTGACTGTTTGAATGGAATACCAAAATTTCCAATATGAAGGAATAGCACACCAGATGTGTAAAAGAAGAACCTCGAACGCAGCTAATATGCTATTTCTTCACATCAGTATTCTTCATAAACGGTTGGTGAAAACGATGAACAATAATCTAAATGATAAGACTGGTCTTTACGGTGGCCGAAAACGTGTGAGAGGAAATGCTGATGTAATCGGTGCTAGGCAGTACCCACAGAAGACTGAACATACGCCGAGCATTCTTTGGAACACACTTTTCGAGGGAGCTTAATGTGCGCCAAGTGCTTCGTCTGAATATCGTCATTGCAATTA
Organism: Schistocerca piceifrons; assembly: GCF_021461385.2. NCBI lineage: Eukaryota > Metazoa > Arthropoda > Insecta > Orthoptera > Acrididae > Schistocerca > Schistocerca piceifrons. The sequence continues at coordinate 51,217,069 of NC_060138.1, forward strand.
TAACAACAATTCATTTAAAATTTGGTTCTGAAGGAAGCACATTACAGCTTGGTATTCAGAGTTTATTCAACGTGACAGACAATAATATAGGAATTATACATTGGCAGATATTACTAAATGAATGTAACAATTTTTGTGCCCTGGGACCTGTGTTGGCAGCCAATCAGTTTGCACTACTGCTTAAATTGCGGAAATTTCTCACGGAACCGGTACCCTCTGTACCATCTGTTGTTCAAATGGTTCAAATGGCTGCGATCACTATGGGACTTAACTGCTGTGGTCATCAGTCACCAAGAACTTAGAACTACTTAAACCTAACTAACATAAGGACATCACACCATCCATGCCCGAGGCAGGATTCGAACCTGCGACTGTAGCGGTCACGCGGTTCCAGACTGTAGCGCCTAGAACCGCACGGCCACTCCGGCCGGCCGTACCAACTGTTGTCTTCTTCTCAACACATCTCTCACGTCTTGCGTAATCTTCTGTAACCTTAGCCAAATCTACAGAGTGAATCTCGGAAAGGAATCCTCTGGCTCCAAACCCAGAAATATCACAAGTTGTCGTAGCGCTTGTGCGTAGTCTGACATGGGCAAGCTGCTGCACGTGATGTCGAACACTTCAGATTTGAATCTTGATTAAAGCTTGCTGTTCCGCACACATCGACATAGTTACGTTACACACCGCCGTGTTAGACGCTACAATTCGGAGTCATCTAACTGCAGGGAGCTGAAAATACGTAGACATAAAAAATAAAGTTGTAGAATGACAAAAACGCTTGTTTTATTTACAAAATCTTTAAGAGTTTTCACATAAAAATACGGAGCCATTACTTTCCATCACAAGCTCATACATCAACTGTGTCATGTTCTTCTAATTTAAAGTAACACTGTGGGGATCGTTGCAGTGGAATAGTTGCGAAAAGAACGTTTTCAAAAATGGTTCAAATGGCTCTGGGCACTATGGGACTTAACATCTGAGGTTATCAGTCCCCTAGAATTTAGAACCACTTAAACCTAACTAACCTAAGGGCATCACACACATCCATGCCCGAGGCAGGATTCGAACCTGCGACAGTAGCGGTCTATTACACAGAGAGGGTCCGACAGTCAATGAGTTCCGCTCATTCCACAAGGCAGGAGGTACACGGCTCCTATGTCTGTAGTTCAACCACGCATAGAAGATCAATATCGCTGTTCGATCGCGTCCGCATTGTTACTTTGTGCCAGGAAGGGCCCTCAACAAGGGAAGTGTCCAGGCGTCTCGGAGTGAACCAAAGCGATGTTTCTCGGACATGGATGAGATACAGAGAGACAGAAAATGTCGATGACATGCCTGTCTCAGGCTGCCCAAGGCCTATCACTGCAGTGGATGACCGCTACCTACTGATTATGGCTCGGAGAAACTCTGACAGCAACGCCACCATGTTGAATAATGCTTTTCGTGCAGCCACAGGACGTCGTGTTATGAGTCAAACTGTTACGCAATTGGCTACATGATGCGCAACTTCACTCCCGACGTCCATGGCGAACTCCATCTTTGCAACCACGATACCATGCAGCGCGGAACAGTTAGGCGCAATAACATGCCAATTGGACCGCTCATAATTGGCATCACGTTCTCTTCACCGATGAGTGTCACATATACCTTCAACCAGCCAGTCGTCGGAGACGTATTTCGAGGCAACTATGTCAGGATGAATGCCTTAGACACACTGTCTAGCGAGTTCAGCAAGGTGGAGATTCCCTGCTGTTTTGGCGTGGCGTTATGTGGGGCCGACGTACTCCGCTGGTGGTCATGGAAGGCGCCGTAAGGGCTGTATGATACGGGAATGCCATCCTCCGTCGGATAGTGCACCTATATCGGCAGCATATTGGCGAGACATTCGTCTTCATGGACGACAATTCGCGCTATCATCGAACACATCTTGTGAATGACTTCCTTCAGGATAACGACATTGCTTGACTAGAGTGGCCATAATTTTCTCCAGACGTGAACCCCATTCAACATATCTGCGATACATTTAAACGTGATCCACCAACAACTCTGAGGGATCTACGCCGAATCGCCGTTGAGGTGTCCGACGATCTGGACCAACGGTGCCTTCATGAACTTGAGGATAGTATTCCACGATGAAAACAGGCATGCATCAATGAAAAAGGACGTGCTACTGGGTACTAGAGGTATTTGTATGTACAGCAGTCTGGACCACCAGCTCTGCAGACCTCAGTGTAAGGTGGTTTAACATGCTATGTGTGGTTCTCATGAGTAATAGAAAGGGCGGAAATGATGTTTATGTTGATCTCTATTCCAATTTTCTGTACAGGTACCTCAACTGTCGGAACCAAGGTGATGCAAGACTTTTTTTGATTATGTATGTTGGTACATGCTTACTCCATGTTATATTCCACTCGTGCGGGTGACATAAACATATGAAGGAATACCTAACGAGAGATTCTGACAACCATAGTTGGTACGGGCTGAACTTCCGAGATGTGAAGTGTATATGTAAAATGCGGAAAATACAATCGTATTGGAGTTTTGTCGCTGTGCTAGCGTAACGAACACATTGCAATCCGAATGTGTAGTAGCTATTGAAGGGAAACCGAACGGAAAATGACTACGTTCAAGACATTTACAGCAACTTTGGACGCATGCATTACAAAAATACTGTGTGTTTGCAAATACCCAATATCCATTTAAGTAAATATTTGTTCGAATTTCCCCTGTTCCCAACTTAAAATTATTTATGCCTGCGTAATAGTGGGAAAAGTGTATGAGGTATGAATCTCAGGTTAAGGAAGAAAATTAGGATAAGAGAGAAAATATCGTAATTATGTGCAGGTGGGAGGATTTTACAATGAACATTAGATGTATATGACGATATTCTTTGACAGGTCTGTGAAAGGCAGCTAGATTGACTAACGAGAGATGTACACTGTTCACTGGAAGCGTGTGCGATTTCGATTTTCACTACTACCAAACTAAGCTGAACTTTGTACGGTGCTGACTCAGACACAGTGAACTCTACAGCAGTGGCCTTGGTTTATTCATCAGCTGAGTATCGCACAGTCGCGTGGGCCTATAGTTTCCAGCCAGTGGATGCCGCGACACGTCATGCGCACCGTATTTGATACTCATCTGCCCAGGTCTTCTTAATGACTTCCCGTGCTAAGCAACCAGAGGTCAATCGTTTGCGAGGTGTAACGCAGAAGAAGCAATGTCGCGGCACGGTATGAGAAGGTTCTATATGCCAACTGAAACTTCCTCAGCCAGCCTACGGTAGCGCCATGAATATTTCAATTACCAGGGCACTGTACTTGGAAATCCGGGTTGCCAGCTTCACACAAGAAAGGCTTCTTTTTAATCGAAAACCTGTCTGTTCAGTCTGTCGGCTCTACTAACCCTCGCTCCAGATGTCGCAAACTCAACGGCATTAGTTGAGGGATAGCCAGATCTGATGGTATTATACGAAGCTCTTGATAGCGTAAGTCTATCGTTGGGTGGTATGGACGTTGCCGCGTATGGTTCTGGACCATCACTTAGGGATTTTAATTTAATCCCTGGATGATCTTATGCAGGTAGGCTTCACTGGATTCGGTTTGTTGAAGACATTGCTTCAAGTTTTCCTTTATTTGTTTTATTGCATACACGGGAATTTAAAACAGTGTCAGATATTCGTACAGGAGGCAGTAACGATCAAACTAGAAGAAATGTTATTATAGCCTTATGTATAGCAACTAATACTTATTAATACGGCCTAGTCTGTCCACTCATTCCTGTGTGTCTGCCACGCACATGTACACAATATTGTACAGGCAATACTGCGTGTAGTTACGACACACCCTGACACGTAACTTCACGCCATCTTCGCAGTGAATCGCGTATTGTTTCACATACAACTGGCTCCATTTCTACTGCATCACATTTATTTCCCACACGCTCTTCTATACTGCACGTTGTCGATGAGTTAAGCATACACCAATAGCTTTAACTGCCCTCGTAGCCGGAAACGAAATTGATTGAAGCCCGCTGAATGGGGATACTACGCTTTTGGACCTCCTCCGCCAATGAGTAGCTTATGAAACATTACTATGACGTAACGTAACGAGATCCACTGAAAATGTCCTTGTGTCCAGCCGTTGTTGTCTTTCTGCAAAGTTAACGTTCTCCCATAACTTTCGTAATTAATAGCGTAGAAAGAGGCGAAACACAATCTCATCCGTTAATTTGTTTGGTGAAGTGTGAATTTGTCACCGACAACCGCTGCCCATACATTGATACCGAACCGATACTGATAAGTCACCTGTATAATTGCATTTGCTCACACGTATGTGTTCTGATAATTTACTATGCTATCTCTTGGGAATCCCACCCCATCTGTAAGTACATACATTACTATACTAAACATTAATCGTCACACTTAATAGGAACCACACCTCAGACGGTACTACTTTGCACAGATGTAATTACGGTAACTTTCGCTTTAGTAGCTGAGGGATCAATGGGCGTGACTAACGAGAGGAAAAGGGTTACATTCTCCGTACCGCCGCGGGTTTTTTCTTTGTGTGAAAAATGGAACGATGTGAAGGCTGCCACGTGGGGATAACCGAGGAGCTTCTTCAAAGAGAGGTAGCGGTTCCTAGGACTATAAAGATGACAGCATCCAGAGACGGTTGTGCTTACCATGTAGTCCTCCACATGGGCTCGAAATGACATTATAAGGGGAAGGATGATAAGGTATCCATTTTGCGTCTCGCAGGCGTCTGCACCAGAGCGCTATCTTGCAGAATCTTATCTTTACCTATTGTCAATGTACCAGAATAGGGCACCGGTTATATAGGGGTAGCGTTCCGCCTACTAATAAAAACGTTCGCGGTCCTGGAGTCGAAGCCCGCCACCGCTTAAATTTTTAATCAAACACATAACCTATGGCGGCCGACGATTTACGACGTAAGAAGTCACCCACATAATGCCAATGGTCTTCTCAGAGGGGGCGGAGGAACATGTGGTGTCACCGCCAGACACCACACTTGCTAGGTGGTAGCCTTTAAATCGGCCGCGGTCCGTTAGTATACGTCGGACCCGCGTGTCGCAACTATCAGTGATTGCAGACCGAGCGCCGCCACACGGCAGGTCTAGAGAGACTTCCTAGCACTCGCCCAGTTGTACAACCGACTTTGCTAGCGATGGTTCACAGAGAAAATACGCTCTTAATTGCCGAGACGATAGTTAGCATAGCCCTCAGCTGCGTCATTTGCTACGACCTAGCAAGGCGCCAGAATCAGTTGCTATTGATCTTGCGATTCATGTACCGTCAGACCGACGTTCACTATTAATGGATTAAAGTTAAGTATTCCACCAGCTACGTCCGTTTTTTCTAAATTCTAATTTCCTTCCCCTGCTCCAGACCTCGCGCCAGCCTGCGTGAGCTAAAACGCGTGCCTTTCGGCTTCCTCTATTCATACGGGTTGGCTCTCCTGCCAACCCACAACAGAACACACAGAGCTTCAAGGCACTCTGTTGCCTTGCTGTGGGCAACTGCCCCTAAAAGGCTAAAGAATCAGCCATGATCAACGGCATGAGCATGCAGAAAGCTGTGGAAACCACTGCATCAAAGACACCTAAGGTGTACCCACTGCACATGTGGCTTGTAATTGGAAAAGTGTCGAGATGATCCCTCCATTGGCGAAAGATTCGGGACTAGTTCAAATGGTTCAAATGGCTCTGAGCACTATGGGACTTAACTACAGTGGTCATCAGTCCCCTAGAACTTAGAACTACTTAAACCTAACTAACCTAAGGACATCACACACATCCATGCCCGAGGCAGGATTCGAACCTGCGACCGTAGCAGTCGCACGGTTCCGGACTGCGCGCCTAGTACCGCTAGACCACCGCGGCCGGCGATTCGGGACTAGTCCCTCATTCTAATCACCGGGAGGGAACTGCGTAGGTGGACGTGACCAAGAGAATAATACTAAATATCGAATGAAATGGTAAGATACTACGAGTCATGGCGTTGAATGTGAGGAGTTTTAACGTGGTACGGAAGCTAGAAAATCTGAAAAGCAAATAGCAGAGGCTCAATCTAATTACATTGGGTGCCAGTAAAGTGAAATGGAAAGAAGACAATGATATCTGGACAAATGAGTGTTGGGTAATATTAACAGCAGCATAAAATGGTATAACAGGAGTGGGATTCATGAAAAGGAAAGAAGGGAAGAGAGTGAAGTACTGTATACAGTTGGGTGATAGGGTAGTTCTCATCAGAATCGGCAGCAAAGCAACGCCAACAACCAGAGTTCAGGTATACATACCGACGTCGCAGGCAGGGGATAAAGACATAGAGAAAGCGATAGGCAATTGTGTGTGATGTATGATAGGTACAAGAACCATGGCGAAGCACTAAGACTGGAAAACCAAAACCAGGAATGTATAGTCTAATTAGTACAGAATATAGATTAAGAATAATTGGCAGTAATGAGAAGTAGTAGCAGATTTGAGAACAGTGAGAAACTAAAGATCAGAATTTGGGATCACGAAGTAGACAAAACTAAGGAATCCTGCGTGCAAGACAGCAAAATAACACATGATCATTGGAGTAAGGATGACATAAAACGTAGATTACCTCTGGCAAAAAGTACATTCCTAGTCAAGAGGTGTCTACTAATATTGAACATAGGCTTTAATATGAGAAAGAATTTTCTGGTAATATACGTTTGGAGCACAGATTTTTTATGTTAGTGAAACTTGGACAGAGGGATAACCGGAACAGAAGAGAATAGAAGCATTTTAGGTGAGGTGCTACACACTGTGGCAACACGCATCGATGCCACCCTACCGGTGTTCGTAGAGGAATAGCAAGTTAGCGTCTGACGCCGACAGCGTTCGTGTGCGATCTGGTGGACACGGTGGAACACCCCCAGTAATCCACGACTCCAGCGGCTCTGGATTACGAGCGCCTCCTGCCGCCACGATATAGATGGCCAGTGGCAGCGACCCAGCCCACTTGCACTATTAGCCACCACGCATCGATACCATAATTCGTGATTTTCTTCAGAGGCTCTCTTTCTGTTGACACTGAAATAGCTGGACTCTGTTCCTTTCTGCATCATTTGTCATCAGTCTTCGTTCTCTTGGAGAAATACAAATTAAGTAAATCTTCTCTTTGTTGTGTCATATTGTTCAATAACCATTTCTCCTCCTGCCTAGCTTTCCTACGATGAGAGTTGCCCCACCACTCTGTGGCTCACGTATCCACGTCATTGTATACGAAGTCTTACACAACACAGACAAATGCTGAAAATTATCTGGACGGATAAGATAAGTAATGAGGAGGTTCTCTGAAAAATCGATGAGGGACGGAATATATGGAAAACACCGACAAGAAGAAAGGACGTGATGACAGGACATCTGTTAAGACATCAGGGAATAACTTCATGGAACCAGAAGGAGCAGTAAAGAGTAAAAACTGTAGAGGAAGACAGAGATTGGAGTAGATCCATGAAATGGTTGATGACGCCGGTTGCAATTGCTACTCTGAGGTGGAAAGGTTGGCACAGGAGAGGAATTCGTGGTAGGTCGCATCAAAACAGTCAGAAAGCTGGTGACTCGACAAAGAAACCATTACAGTACAAATATTGGTGACTGTCCAACGGTTTAAAACGTTAAATAACAACTGAAAAGTAGGAATGTGAGGTGTTCTAACTGCCAAAGTGTCGTATTTGTCAAGTGATACAACAAACGATGTATCTTTGTTGGCGCATAACCTACTCTTATCCGAAAAACATAATGTCTCTCAAAAAGTTAAGAATCTATTCAGGGAAAACCAGATAATGCTGCTCATGCCATCACTGCAAAAAATGAGAACTAGAATTTTGAAATAAGTAATTTACGATTAACTTCCAGTAAGACGTACTAGGGAACTGACTAGTTCTAAGAGCCTATAAGAAGATTTACTTTCAAACACCATCAGTACTGATGTGCTACGCTTTATTTGTAGTAACATAAGCACAGAGATAGAGCAGTAATTTCGTTTCTAGAAGAAAAATTCTCGTATTACTTAACTCTTGCTCCGGAGCTGAAAAAAATTTCTTTCAAGGAAAAACATGTCTTAAAACTGGTTTATGTTTCTCATACAGTTACATTCTTCGGAACAAATTTTTCAAAGTTTACTGAAGAGTTCCCTGTGCTGTTGAGAAAGGAACGACCACATCATCAATAAGCCTTCCTGTTTCACAACCGAATAAATGTGGCTCGTCTTTCATGTAAAGTACTTCATGTTGTATGTCACCCAGGTTTTTTCTATTGAACACATTTACACTTTTCTATTCCTCTGTCTCAAAGTACCAGGTATTAGTTCACAATAAGAACTGAATTCAAAGATTGAATGTGACATCACGAGTACTAGTTTCAACATATTAACTGACAGAAATAAATGCAGGAAATTTAAGTTTCTGAAACATTAATAAGACTTACTAACCTAATTGTTTGGTGACTGTTCATCGAGAACACTGTCTCTTGTCTTACTCTTTTAATGGAGTTTTCCAGGCTCTTGTTATTTTCGTCTGTTCGGTTCACCAGCTGTATTTTTCTATCTTTGAAATGTGAATTAGTAGTTTCCCTTACAACGATTGTTTATTAGTAGAAACAAAAGCTTACATGCCCTTTGCTTACCAGACGAAGTGTGCTTCAATTAAGTGGAGAAGACCTTGATGCACGGAACTTCGAATTGCAGAGGGAAGCACGGATTGCTGCAAAGCTCGTGTCCTATCTTGTAACGAAAGTGTGAAACAATTTCTCCATGATATAGCACTTGGAACAACTCTACGGATATGCATCGGAGTACTGAGAACACATTAACAGTGCAACAAACTCATTTTCTGAAAAAAAAACGGCTCTCATAATTTTTGACATACCAACTCTTTAAGTAATGCACGTCAGTGTGATATAATCAAAGGTCTGACAGTCTCATATTTTTCTTGTTCTAGCTTCATCTTGTTAGGTCTTTAACCTCCAGGACGGTTAGCACCAGTTCGCCATGCATTACAGTCCTCGGCCCTCCTCTTGTGAGCAGTATAGGTGGAGCAGCTGGTATCCTCGATGAACTGCTAGATGTATTCCAGTCTCGGTCTGCCTCTTATACTGTCCCCTCAGTGGTACTTTTAACGGTGGCATCACATCTCACGAGACGGCCGGCCAGTGAGTCCCTCGTTGTCCGACTACCTTCAGCAGACAAGGCTTCTCTTCCTCGACTCTGTCGAGCAGCTCTTCCTTTCACATAATGTCTATCCAGGAGACCTTGAACATTCAGCGGTAGCTCCATATCACGAAGGCTTTTATTTTATGTTCTTATGCTACTCGGAGAGTCCATGTATCATTTCCGTACAGCAGCAAACTCCAAACGTCTTTTTGACGTTTGTCCTGGCATGGTTGTCTATGGTGATGCATGTGAAAGGCTTTCTTCTCTTGTTAAAAGCAGCTTTTGCATGATGTATTTGACTTCCAACGACCTTTCTTGACCATCAGTCTGATGTAGTTTTACTCCCTGTGCAGGAACAGGAATCGACGGTCTCCAGCCACTCATGGCATTGGGCACCGTCCAAAGGTGTAAATGTGTGCTCACCGCAAATATTTTTGTTTTCCGTTTATTAATTTTCATATTACAGAAAGAGCTAACGGTGGTATCCATGTGGTCCAGCAACACTTCTAAATTTTCTTCGTTTTCACTTAACACTGTGATTTCATCAGCAAATCTCGACAGTTCTTTTTTGTTACCATGAATTTTAATTCATACATCAGCTTCTACTTACTCCTTAGCTTTATCTATTGCTCTCTGAAAATATCCATTGAACAAAACAGCAAACAGCGAGCATCTCTACTTTGTATTAGCTTGTTGTTGATGTAATTGTTCGACGACAGAAAAATTAAGGGAGAGAAATTTAAACTGTGATTTATTTCAAGGTATATTAAATTTCAGATGTTACAGTTGGAATGAATGTTACTTGAATGTTAAGTTAAATCTTAAAGTAGTTCACAAAAAGTTATTGGCCTTGATTAGGAGTGCCTTTAAATGGATCAAAGCTTTCACAAGCGTCCAGCTGTGCCCATGTTTACTTGTATGTTGCAAGTCCGTACAGTTACCCTAATGATCAAATGGTAGCGCTACCAAGCTGTAGCCTCAAAACTCTGCACCGCTGCTGTTGCACGCCGCTCTCCTGAAAAGCATATTTAAGTTTATTCCTCACTTTACACATGCATGGACACTTACACTCGTAGCAAAGCAGAGTAGAATGAATGTCGTCTTCTCAATGTTTGGGGGAGAAAGTAGTAAATTACACTTCTAATGCAAATATGGCCTATTGCGACGAACCCGGGAAGAGTGTAGGATCGAACTAACACTCGCAAAGCCACAGAGACGAATGTCTAATCCAGCATATATGTAAACGTGAATCAAAAATTTCCACTGTTGTTAAAATGATGAAATTGCTCACATTTGAATAACTATTTATACGATAGTTCTCTTTAACAAGACAACCATTTTCGCATTTTTATTGAGCCTGAGCATTTAAATAAACTTAATTTTCCAACTAATATCGTAATGGCTGCCGTGCAAGAATACAGTCAGATCCCCCTCCGATAGCACGTCTTTCTATTCCAGTCTCTCAAGCCATAGTTAAAAGCGTTAGTAACAAAGTGTTAAGGATGCTGTATCAGCAAAGAGTGGAATCGTCTACACAGGGTGTATTCTCGCAGTCCTTTCAGTCGTTGCCACAGATACGTTAAATCTCAAGCGCGCGTAGCGCGAAGTTCGTTGAACTACAGTCTGTGCCGTAGAACGCTCTGAACACAACTAATATACACAATCCATCTCAAAATTAGCACATTTCTCATCTCTTAAGTCGAATTCTGTGATTACATGTCGTGCATCCTGCTTAATAGTACCTCTTCCTTGGTATCTCCACAATTTATCGCAGCTACTTCTTCTCTATATAGTCTCTGCGTTATTCTTCTGTCCTTATATGTTATACCAATCTCTACAAGAATCATAAAAAGCTGCCATATCTCTGCCCCGTCAAATTCTTTGTTTATGTCGATGAAAGCATTATATGTGTCTTGACCTTTCTTTACTCTTTTCTCAAGAATTAATCGCAAGCCAATTATTGCTTCTTGGGTGCTTACGCCTATTCTAAGGCCAAACTAGTCGTCAGATATGATTGCATGCATCCTGCTTGCTATTCGCCTCAGAATGTACTTGTGCCTAGTACCAACGATGTTACTGATATCTGCTAGGACTAGTTCGTCAGATGTGTTACGTCACTTCTGCCCCAGTTAGCCACCCAGCTGCAGCCACCACCAGCAGCGTTTTGCCGCCTCACCGAGCAAACGGAAGCTCTGCGGGTGGCGGACAGAGAGTGTGGACAGGGGTGTGATAGCGGGGCGGTGAGGTGGGGGGCTGGGGCGGGTGCAGCCGTATCATGCTCCAGATCGATACGTCCTGCGTCACCATCTCTCCGTCGGCCTACTGCGTTCGCCGGGGAATGGGCACAGAGAACCGGGAGGACCCCGCGGGTCGTGTCTCCGTGTGGCATAAAATTAACGAGCAGCTCTCCCGTTAATGAGCGTAACTTCTGACTCTGAATGCGCCGGAAGTCTATCGGCAGGTGCGAAACGACAGTGAAACAAAGGCGCCTTTGTTATCGTGTGCAGAATGAGTTACATTTGCTGACGATGGTCATGGTGAAAAAACCCGCACGTATTCATCGAGAACCCTGTGAGCTACACCTTCGTCCGTCGTTGTAGACTTCCATCTTACTGCAGTTTCCCTTCGTCACCGAAGCGAAGATACCTCTGGTATCAATAATAGATTCTCGTGTGACAAAAGACCAGATTTCTCATAACCTGGTAATCTTGTCTAAATTCCCCTCCTCCTATGACTTGTTTTTTTGTTAAACAATGAAGCATATTATTTATTACTTTAAAATGGGAAACGTATGCTGCAGTGTTGTCTCTTTCAGAACATTTCTATACATTAACTTGTTTGTGTATGCTAGATGTGACTAAGGTATAAATATGGTATGTGTTCTAAACGTTTCATTCTAAATGTTTTGCGAAGTCATCGCACTGCCGAGTGGTTTAATGTCATTAACTACGTTTACCTGTGTCTCCATGAACGTTTAACGTCTTAATTCATATCTTGTCTAATGCCCCTTCTTCTGTGTTGAGACTTCAAAGTGCTTCTTTCCCCGCCGATTGAAAGGAACAAACTTGCATATCCTTTCCATCCACTAAATCTGCAGCACACTTTTTTAACTCCACATCATAATTGCTTCGATTCTCTTCTTTTCCAGATCCCCACTAGCACACGCACTGCATCAAAAGACAGACATGTTTTTCGATTCCATGTTGTTGTTGTTGTGGTCTTCAGTCCTGAGACTGGTTTGATGCAGCCCTCCATGCTACTCTATCCTGTGCAAGCCTTTTCATCTCCCAGTACCTACTGCAACCCACATCCTTCTGAATCTGCTTAGTGTATTCATCTCTTGGTCTCCCTCTACGATTTTTACCCTCCACGCTGCCCTCCAATACTAAATTGGTGATCCCTTGATGCCTCAGAACATGTCCTACCAACCGATCCCTTCTTCTGGTCAAGTTGTGCCACAAACTTCTCTTCTCCCCAATCCTATTCAATACTTTCTCATTAGTTATGTGATCTACCCATCTAATCTTCAGCATTCTTCTGTAGCACCACATTTCTGAAGCTTCTATTCTCTTCTTGTCCAAACTATTTATCGTCCATGTTTCACTTCCATACATGGCTACACTCCATACGAATACTTTCAGAAATGACTTCCTGACACTTAAATCAATACTGGATGTTAACAAATTTCTCTTCTTCAGAAACGCTTTCCTTGCCATTGGCAGCCTACATTTTATATCCTCTCTACTTCGACCATCATCAGTTATTTTGCTCCCCAAATAGCAAAACTCCTTTAATACTTTAAGTGCCTCATTTCCTAATCTAATTCCCTCAGCATCACCTGACTTAATTAGACTACATTCCATTATCCTTGTTTTGCTTTTGTTGATGTTCATCTTATATCCTCCTTTCAAGACACTGTCCATTTTATTCAACTGCTCTTCAAAGTCCTTTGCTGTCTCTGACAGAATTACAATGTCATCGGCGAACCTCAAAGTTTTTATTTCTTCCCCATGAATTTTAATACCTACTCCGAATTTTTCTTTTGTTTCCTTTACTGCTTGCTCAATATACAGATTGAACAACATCGGGGAGAGGCTACAACCCTGTCTTACTCCCTTCCCAACCACTGCTTCTCTTTCATGTCCCTCGACTCTTATAACTGCCATCTGGTTTCTGTACAAATTGTAAATAGCCTTTCGCTCCCTGTATTTTACCCCTGCCACCTTTAGAATTTGAAAGAGAGTATTCCAGTCAACATTGTCAAAAGCTTTCTCTAAGTCTACAAATGCTAGAAACGTAGGTTTGCCTTTCCTTAATCTTTCTTCTAAGATAAGTCGTAAGGTCAGTATTGCCTCACGTGTTCCAGTGTTTCTACGGAATCCAAACTGATCTTCCCCGAGGTTGGCTTCTACTAGTTTTTCCATTCGTCTGTAAAGAATTCGTGTTAGTATTTTGCAGCTGTGACTTATTAAGCTGATAGTTCGGTAATTTTCACGTCTGTCAACACCTGCTTTCTTTGGGATTGGAATTATTATATTCTTCTTGAAGTCTGAGGGTATTTCGCCTGTTTCATACATCTTGCTCACCAGATGGTAGAGTTTTGTCAGGACTGGCTCTCCCACGGCCATCAGTAGTTCCAATGGAATATTGTCTACTCCGGGGGCCTTGTTTCGACTCAGGTCTTTCAGTTCTCTATCAAACTCTTCACGCAGTATCATATCTCCCATTTCATCTTCATCTACATCCTCCTCCATTTCCATAATATTGTCCTCAAGTACATCGCCCTTGTAGAGACCCTCTATATACTGCTTCCACCTTTCTGCTTTCCCTTCTTTGCTTAGAACTGAGTTTCCATCTGAGCTCTTGATATTCATACAAGTCGTTCTCTTATCTCCAAAGGTCTCTTTAATTTTCCTGTAGGCGGTATCTATCTTACCCCTAGTGAGATAGGCCTCTACATCCTTATATTTGTCCTCTAGCCATCCCTGCTTAGCCATTTTGCACTTCCTGTCGATCTCATTTTTGAGACGTTTGTATTCCTTTTTGCCTGTTTCACTTACTGCACTTTTATATTTTCTCCTTTCATCAATTAAATTCAATATTTCTTCTGTTACCCAAGGATTTCTACTAGCCCTCGTCTTTTTACCTACTTCATCCTCTGCTGCCTTCACTACTTCATCCCTCAAAGCTACCCATTCTTCTTCTACTGTATTTATTTCCCCCATTCCTGTCAATTGCTCCCTTATGCTCTCCCTGAATCTCTGTACCACCTCTGGTTCTTTTAGTTTATCCAGGTCCCATCTCCTTAAATTACCACCTTTTTGCAGTTTCTTCAGTTTTAATCTACAGGTCATAACCAATAGATTGTGGTCAGAGTCCACATCTGCCCCTGGAAATGTCTTACAATTTAAAACCTGGTTCCTAAATCTCTGTCTTACCATTATATAATCTATGTGATACCTTTTAGTATCTCCAGGGTTCTTCCATGTATACAACCTTCTTTCATGATACTTAAACCAAGTGTTAGTTATGATTATGTTGTGCTCTGTGCAAAATTCGACCAGGCGGCTTCCTCTTTCATTTCTGTCCCCCAATCCATATTCACCTACTATGTTTCCTTCTCACCCTTTTCCTACACTCGAATTCCAGTCTCCCATGACTGTTAAATTTTCGTCTCCCTTCGCAATCTGAATAATTTCTTTTATTTGATCATACATTTCTTCAATTTCTTCGTCATCTGCAGAGCTAGTTGGCATATAAACTTGTACTACTGTAGTAGGCGTGGGCTTCGTATCTATCTTGGCCACAATAATGCGTTCACTATGCTGTTTGTAGTAGCTTACCCGCATTCCAATTTTCCTATTCATTATTAAACCTACTCCTGCATTACCCCTATTTGATTTTGTGTTTATAACCCAGTAGTCACCTGACCAGAAGTCTTGTTCCTCCTGCCACCGAACTTCACTAATTCCCACTATATCTAACTTCAACCTATCCATTTCCTTTTTTAAATTTTCTAACCTACCTGCCCGATTAAGGGATCTGACATTCCACGCTCCGATCCGTAGAACGCCAGTTTTGTTTCTCCTGATAACGACATCCTCTTGAGTAGTCCCCGCCCGGAGATCCGAATGGGGGACTATTTTACCTCTGGAATATTTTACCCAAGAGGACGCCATCATCATGTAATCATACAGTAAAGCTGCATGCCCTCGGGAAAAATTACGGCCGTTCGCAGTACCAGCACAGCAAGGCCGTTTTGGTTATTGTTACAAGGCCAGATCAGTCAATCATCCAGACTGTTGCCCTTGCAACTACTGAAAAGGCTGCTGCCCTCTTCAGGAACCACACGTTTGTCTGCCCTCTCAGCAGATACCCCTCCGTTGTGGTTGCACCTACGGTACGGCTATCTGTATCGCTGAGGCACGCAAGCCTCCCCACCAACGGCAAGGTCCATGGTTCATGGGGGGTTCGATTCCATACAATGTAATTTATTTTTAACATGCCGTAATACACACCACAGCATAGAAACCTACCAAAATGCATCATGTCGATCTGCCAGTACCTGTCAATTTAATGTACACATGCAAAACAAAATAAATTGATCTACCTAACGCTTTTAATCATGTTCATGGTAAGACATGTATATCTTAGGATAGATTCGAGTACATATTATGACGGTGATATACACCGAGCTGTTTACTCACGCGAAGTATAGAGTGCTATTGACTAGGGATATCAGAAGGATTCTGCAATTCTAGATTTCCAGAAGGCTTTTGACACTGTACCTCACAAGCAGCTTGTATTAAAATTGCTTGCTTGAGGAATATTGTGTAAGTTATGTATGAGGATTCGTGATTTCTTGTCAGATGGGTCACATTTCATAGTAATTGATGGAAAGTCGTCTAGTGAAACAGATGTGACTTCGTGTGTTACCCATGGTAGTGTTATAGGCCATCTCTTGTGCCTTATCTGTATAAACCATTTATGACACAATCTGAGCAGCTATCTGAGCTAGATACTGGCAGAAGTAAAGCTGTGAGGACCGGGCGTGAGTCGTGCTTCGGTAGCTCAGATGGTAGAGCACTTGCCACGAAAGGCAAAGGTCCCGAGTTCGAGTCTCGGTCGGGCACACAGTTTTAATCTGCCAGGAAGTTTCATATCTTAGATTGTTTGTAGATGATGCTGTCATTTATGGTTTAGTAAAGCCATCAGAAGATCAAAATAAATTGGAAAACGATTTAGGAAAGATATCCTTTTGGCCACTGACCCCAAATTATGAAAAGTGTGAGGTCATTCACATGTGTGCTAAAAGCAATTCCCTAAACTTCGGTTGCATGATAAATGAATCAAATCTAAAGGACGTAAATTCAACTAAATACCTAGGAATCTATGAAAAATTTAAACCAGAAAGAGCACATAGAAAATGTTATGTGGAAGGCGAACCAAAGACAGCATTTTATTGTCAGAGCTCTTACAAGATGCAACAAATCGACTAAGGAGACTGCCTACACTGCGCTTGTCCGTCCGCCCTGTGCGGTGTGGAATACTGCCACATAGGATTAACTGCGTATATCGAGAAAGTTCAAAGAAGAGCAGCACATTCTGTATCATCGAGAAATACGGGAGAATGTGTCAAGCACATGATACAGGATTTGGGGCGGGCATTATTAAAACGAATGAGTATCTCGTTCCACCGGGATCTTTTCACGAAATTTCCATCACCAGTTGTCTCCTCCGAAGGCGAAAATATTTTGTTGACGCCAGCTTACGTACGGAGAAACGATCATGATTATAAAATAAGGGAAATCAGAGCTCGCTCAAAAGGATATAAGTATTGCTCTTTCCCGCGTGCCGTTCGAGAATGGAATAACAGAAAGTTACTGTGAAGGTGGTTCGATGAACCCTCTGCCAGCCACTTAAGTTTGATTTGTAGAGTATCCATGCAGATGCAGATGTAGAACGGATATAAATGCAGACAGTTCTGCATGTGGTACCTTAATACGTAGACACGGCAGTGCGTTTGTTCTTTTTTCTCTGCGTCTTTCTTCCCAGGAACACGTCATATAATTTCCTACGTGACGTTTTCTGCACAGTCGTAATGGCACCTCTAGTTGGATTACGCCTGTCAGTAAACAATAAACGTTTCTGCGTCAACGCGTCCACCCTTTAACACCTGACCTGCTGCCCAGAGGAAAATAAGCATGAATGGCTTGATTTTTTCACACGTGCTTAGAGGTACTAACGAACCTAAAAAAATTATATATGAATGTTGTAATGAATAGTCTCTAATTGACGTAAATACAGATGTAATGTTCACTACACTGTTCTTTGTCACCAACAGAAATACATGCCCTTATACCCTCTATACCCTGGATACATACAGTGTGGTGACAAAACTCGAGGGTCAGCGATATGGACAAATACAGATGACGGTAGTGTCACGCACACAAGATATGAAACGGCAGTGCGTTGGCGGACTGCCATTTGTACGCAGATGATTCATGTGAAACGTTTTCCGTCTTGATTATGGCCCCACGACGGGAATTAACAGACTTCGAATGCACACTGGTAGCTTGATCTAGCTGCATGGGACAGTCCATTTCGGAAATCGTTAGCGAATTCAATATTACCAGATTCACAGTGACAAATCGAGCAAGGTGGTGCAGTGGTTGGCACACTGGACCCGCATTCTGGTGGACGACGGTTAAATCCTGCGTCCGGCCATGCTGCTTTACGTTTTCCGTGGTTTCCCTAAATCGTTCCAGGCAAATGCCGCGATTGTTCCCACGAAAGGGAACTGCCGACATCTTTCCCCTTCCTTCCCTAATCCCATGAGACAGATGACCCCGCTGTCTGGTCTCCTCCCCCCAAAACAACCCAACCCAATCCTCCACAGTGTCAAGAATGTGGCAAGAAAATCAAATTTCAGGCATTAACTCTCTCCATTAGACGACGCAGTGGGAGACTGCCTTCACTTAACGACTGAGAACAGCGGCGTTCCCTTAGAGTTGCCAGAGCTAACACACAAGCGGCATCGCGTGAAATAACCGCAGAAATCAATTTGGGACGTACGACGAACGTATCCGTTAGGAAAGTGCGGTGAAATTTGGCGTTAATGGAGTATGGCAGCAGAAGATCGAAGAGAGTGCGATTACTAACAGAACAATATCGACTCCAGCTCCTCTCCTGGGCTCGTGACCATAACGGTTGGATCCTGGAAACCGTGGCCTATTCAGAGAGTCCAGATCTTAGTTGGTACGCGTGGATGGCAGGGTTCAAATGGTTCAATTGGCTCTGAGCACTATGGGACTCAACATCTTAGGTCATCAGTCCCCTAGAACTTAGAACTACTTAAACCTAACTAACATAAGGCCGGATTCGAACCTGCGACCGTAGCTGTCCCGCGGTTCCGGACTGCAGCGCCCAGAGTGAGGCAGGGTTCGAGATTGGCCGTCCCCTACGAAAACATCGACCTGAGTTGTAAACATGGCACTGTGCGAGCTGGTGGTGTCTGTATAATGGTGTGGGCTGTGTTTACATGAAGTAGACAGGGACATTTGTTTCAAATGAACCGATTATTGACTGGATTCGGTTATGTTCGGCTACTTGGAGACCAAACAACGATGGAATTTTTATTTATGACAATGCGCCATTCCACTGGGCCACAATTGTAAGCTACTGTTCTGAATTACTTTCTGAACAATTCGAACGAATGATTTGGTCATCCAGATCGCCCAACATGATCTCACCATACACTACAGGACATAGTCGAGAGGTCAGTTTGTGCACAACACCATGCGCTGACAACGCTTTCGCAATTATTGACTGCTGTAGAGCAACATGGCTCAGAATTTCTGTAGGACATGTTGAGACCATATCAGGTCGAGTGCTCCCTATGCAGGGCAGAATGACGTCCAACACGATTTTAGGAGGTATCCCAGGACATTTGTATCCTTAGTGTATCGTGAGATGTGTCAGACCTCGAATTCGCATGAAACAAACTACGTGTGGACATAGACATCCAAATAATAGGCATCACAATGAAGCCACAAAATAGAGTAGATTTTGTAAGAGGAAAGGTTATACTACGGAACTCTTCTTAAGTAAGATCATTTGAATAGGTACTGTTTTGGTTTTACACACCTCGTATAAGAAGGTGAAACCTAGTTGTATGTGTCTGATTTCCACGAGGCAGGAAACTGGCCTACTGAGACTGCAACTCATTATTCAGTGGTAGTGTCGCTCTCCTTCGTGGAGATTCCACGACTGTTATGCAGAGACAGAATAGAACAGCCGTTCCCCGCCTTGGACTTATTAGGCCCTAATGGTTGGAATGAAGTTTTCAGGTGTAAAAGCAGGAAGGCTTCGATAAAGTTTCAGTTAGGAAAATAAATTGCTTCGACAAATCAGAGTCTCCATCTCGTTAGGTTCATAATTTTTAGGTAAGTAACTACATCTAAAATCTTTGATTCTGAGCATTAACATCTGATTCTACGGTACAGAAGCCACAGTGATTCCATTAACGAAATTATTTTAATTTCATAAATAGCTGTAAGGCACTAACCGGCAGGCGTTATCCCGTACGCGCGTTGTAATCTTACTAGCAGCGCACGTACCCTGGGGAGCCGGTCTGGCGCCGAACCAAGTCGGGCGGGTTGCGTCACCGATTCGCTAGGCGCTTAGTGGGCAGTGCCGCACTATTTTTTCAAACTGTTGCATCTCGGCCGGCCGTTGTGGCCGAGCGGTTCTAGGCGCTTCAATCTGGAACCACGCGACCGCTACGCTCGCAGGTTCGAATCCTGCCTCGGGCATGGAAGTGTGTGATGTCCTTAGGTGAGTTACGTTTAAGTAGTTCTAAGTTCTAGGGGACTGATGACCTCAGATGTTAAGTCCCATAGTGCTCAAAGCCATTGAACCATTTTTGTATCATCTTGATCCCCCGGTTCGCGATGTACTCTTCGCAGTTACAGAGATTGAGGATCATACTTTATTAATAATAATAATAGAAAGTAATATCACCAGTAAGAGTTACATTTTCTGGAAGTACACAAAGTCCTTTCATCCATACATGGATTTTCTCGTAATTACTAACTTCTCTACACAAGTGTGTATACAACGTAAATGGAATACTACTATAAAGATAACTATGTCTACTTTGAGTCTAAGTCCGTTATCAGCACGTTACGTAACCAAAGTCAGCCGTTGTCTACACAAGCGGGCAGTGCACGCTAGCAGAATCATTCCGCTGTGAGCTATATCTGCAACAGCATTGAAGCACTATGCCTCGTCGACGTATGTATCGTCAATGCCGCCACCGCATGCCTGTCTACAAACATATTCTTATCTGGATAATAAACTGGGAGGAAGTGATGTAACTACCAGGCTGTTATATTGAATGGACCTATATTCTTCCGTGGCTGCTGGGTTAATTTTACTCTGGATGTCGCTATTGGAAATTCTGGTAGTGGTTGGTTTATCCTAGCCATCGTAGAATATAGGTCCATCCAATATAACAGCCTGAGCAGTTCCATTTCCTCCCAGTTTATTCTCCAGGCTAAGAATATGTTTGTAGACAGGCTTGCGATGGCAGCGCTGACGATACATACGTCGACGAGGCATAGTCCTTCAATGCTGTTGCAGATATAGCTCACAGTAGAATGATTCCGCTATCGTGCACTGCCCGCTTATATAGACAACGGCTGACTTTGGTTACGTAACGTGCTGATAATGGACATAGACTCAAAGTAGACCTAGGTATTTTTATAGTAATATGCCATTTACGTTGTATACACGCTCGTGTAGAGAAGTTAGTAACGATGAGAAAATACATGTATGGATGAAAGGACTCGGTGTACTTGCAGAAAATGTAACTGTTACTGGTGATATTACTTTGTATTATAATTATTAATGAAATGTGATCCTCGATCTCTGTAACCGGGGAGCGTACATCGCGGACCGGTGGCTCAAGGATGCAACAGTTTGAAAAAAATCGAAAACACGGTGCCGCACTGCCCGCTCACCGCCTAGCGAGTCGGTTACGCAACCTGCCTAACGTGGCGGACACGCTCGGTACACATCTCATTCACTTGCTATGATCCTGCTGCAGTTTTCCTTGTAGGGCTCATGAGAAAATTCCTGTGTACGGAACAACAGTCGAGGCTGAGTACAATCTTCTATTCTCGCTGCCGTCGCCAGTGTTGTAACTGCACTGGGATTTCTCTAACGTGAAGTACAAAACTTGGTGTGTCGTTGTCATGCTTGCATAGTGTTTAAGCTTCTTTGTTTGAAGAACTGTCAGGGATTAAACACCTTCTGCAAACTGTACCCATAAACGAAATCGTTAGAAATAGAAGTCCGTTTTGAGTTCTGTCAGCGTCAGTAAGCCAGATATAAATGTGAAACTTTCTCGTATACTCCTATACGTCTCGAATAAACCGTTTCAGAATCTAAGTCTTCCGTGAGCATCTGATTCATTTGGAGTTAAAAAGTCCTGAAATTTTGTATCACAATCACGGAATCCTGAGAGGCAGTCATGTTCTGGCTAGGTGAATGTAGTAAATTTTGGAAATCACGATTTTCTATTTAAATGTGGAATGATGTTTTTTTTTCTTTTTTTTACAGATATTGTTGTTTTTATATTCTCTCGCACATGAGGCCGAAGGTAGGCTGTTCCCTGTTCATTGCTGCTCTTCTACGATGACGTTAATGGTATGCACTGAGGTGGCAAAAGTCGTGGGATACGTCCTAATATCGTGACGGAACTCCTTTTGCGCAACGTAGTGCAGACACTCGACGTGGCATGGACTCAGCAAGTCATTAGAAGTCCCCTGCAGAAATACTTCAGCATGGTGCCTCTTTAGCCGTCCATAATAGCGAAAGTGTTGCCAGTGCAAGATTATGTGCACAAACTGACGTCTAGATTATGTCCCATAAATGTTCGATGGGATTCATGTCGGCAGATCTGGGCGACCAAACTATTCGCTCGAGTTGTCCAGAATGTTCTTCAACCCGATTGCGAACAATTGTGGCACTACGAAATGGTGCATTGCCATCCATAAAAATTCTTAGTTTTTAGGTAACACGAAGTCCATGAATGGTTGAAAATGGTCTCCAAGTAGCCCAATGTAGCCGTTTCCAGTCGGTGATCGGTTTAGTTGGATCAGAGAACCCAGTACATCCCATGTAAACACACCCGCACCATTATGAAAGTACCAACAGCTTATACCTACCATCAGCTCTTGCCAACTAAAATCGGCAGTTATCTGACGGGGCGACCATTTTCCGGTCGTCTGTGGTCCAACTGATACGGTCACGACCCGAGGGAAGGCGTTGACGTGCTGCTAGGAAAGGCACTCGGGTCAGTCGTCTACTGCCATAGCCCATTAACGCCACATTTCGCCGCACTACGTAACGTCGTACGTGCCAGACTGGTTTCTGCGGTTATTTCAAGCGATATTGGCTGCGTGTTACCACTGAGGACACTACGCAAACCCCGCTGCATTCCTTCGTTAAGTGAAGGCCGTCGACCACTTTGCTGTCCGTGGTGAGAGGTAGTGCCCGAAATTTGCACACTGCTGACACTGTCGATCTCGGAATATTGAATTCCTTAACAATTTCCTAAATGGACTATCGCATGCCTCTAGCTCCAACTACGATTCCGCGTCCAATGTCTGTTAACTCTGGTCGGAAACGTTTCCACATGAATTGCCAGTGTACAAATGACAGTTCCGCCACTGCACTGCCCTTTTATACACTCCTGGAAATTGAAATAAGAACACCGTGAATTCATTGTCCCAGGAAGGGGAAACTTTATTGACACATTCCTGGGGTCTGATACATCACATGATCACACTGACAGAACCACAGGCACATAGACACAGGCAACAGAGCATGCACAATGTCGGCACTAGTACAGTGTATATCCACCTTTCGCAGCAATGCAGGCTGCTATTCTCCCATGGAGACGATCGTAGAGATGCTGGATGTAGTCCTGTGGAACGGCTTGCCATGCCATTTCCACCTGGCGCCTCAGTTGGACCAGCGTTCGTGCTGGACGTGCAGACCGCGTGAGACGACGCTTCATCCAGTCCCAAACATGCTCAATGGGGGACAGATCCGGAGATCTTGCTGGCCAGGGTAGTTGACTTACACCTTCTAGAGCACGTTGGGTGGCACGGGATACATGCGGACGTGCATTGTCCTGTTTGAACAGCAAGTTCCCTTGCCGGTCTAGGAATGGTAGAACGATGGGTTCGATGACGGTTTGGATGTACCGTGCACTATTCAGTGTCCCCTCGACGATCACCAGTGGTCAGTGGTGTACGGCCAGTGTAGGAGATCGCTCCCCACACCATGATGCCGGGTGTTGGCCCTGTGTGCCTCGGTCGTATGCAGTCCTGATTGTGGCGCTCACCTGCACGGCGCCAAACACGCATACGACCATCATTGGCACCAAGGCAGAAGCGACTCTCATCGCTGAGGACGACACGTCTCCATTCATCCCTCCATTCACGCCTGTCGCGACACCACAGGAGGCGGGCTGCACGATGTTGGGGCGTGAGCGGAAGACGGCCTAACGGTGAGCGGGACCGTAGCCCAGCTTCATGGAGACGGTTGCGAATGGTCCTCGCCGATACCCCATGAGCAACAGTGTCCCTAATTTGCTGGGAAGTGGCGGTGCGGTCCCCTACGGCACTGCGTAGGATCCTACGGTCTTGGCGTGCATGCGTGCATCGCTGCGGTCCGGTCCCAGGTCGACGGGCACGTCCACCTTCGGCCGACCACTGGCGACAACATCGATGTACTGTGGAGACCTCACGCCCCACGTGTTGAGCAATTCGGCGGTACGTCCACCCGGCCTCCCGCATGCCCACTATACGCCTTCGCTCAAAGTCCGTCAACTGCACATACGGTTCATGTCCATGCCGTCGCGGCATGCTACCAGTGTTAAAGACTGCGATGGAGCTCCGTATGCCACGGCAAACTGGCTGACACTGACGGCGGCGGTGCACAAATGCTGCGCAGCTAGCGCCATTCGACGGCCAACACCGCGGTTCCTGGTGTGTCCGCTGTGGCGTGCGTGTGATCATTGCTTGTACAGCCCTCTCGCAGTGTCCGGAGCAAGTATGGTGGGTCTGACACACCGGTGTCAATGTGTTCTTTTTTCCATTTCCAGGAGTGTATATTGTGTGCGCGATATTACCGCCATCTGTACGTTAGCATATCGCTATCCCATGACTGTTGGCAGCTCAGGGTGTAAAAATATTGATCTTAAAAAATTGTATGAAATAAGTATACTACCTTGATGAACTTTCCGGGCTTTCGCCTCTAGCCGGGCACGAAGGAGAAATTTAATATTTTTTATTCCATTTTTAAACGATGACATTCAGTTTTTATGCGCTGCAGAAATTACTGCTGTCTATGAAGGTTTCTTCAAATGTGAAAACATGTTCCAAGGTACAACACGGTCATGTACGCAGGAATAAACATTCTATTGAAGTTCCAAACGGTTGCAGTCGATTAAACCCTTTCAGTACTGTATTCACTTGTCCGTTTGTTACATTGCTACTCTAGTACACACCAGTGATCGGTAAGTAAAAGTATTATCAAAAGTCAGTTGACAGTTACATACACTTTGAAGTAGTGGATTTTGGGTACCGACACAAATTTCCATGTTCAAGACAGATAGAACTACTAACACATTAAAGCTACTCAGTTCACTGGAAAATATCACATGTTCCATAAGACATCTAGATTTTGTATTTTTTTAGAAAAGAATTACCCGATACTTTTGATACACTTGTTGACTCTTTTTCCACATAGTCGCCCTCCCACACACTGCATGTGATGAACCGTGGCACAAGTCTTCTTATGATCTCCTCGAAGAACTCTCTCGCTGGCTACTTCCCCACTTTCAGAACCTCGTTCTGCATCTGCTTGTCGGTTGAAAATTTAATTTCACTCATGCGTGCTTTCAGGGAAGTGTAAACATAATGTCTGAAGGCTCCAAGTCAGGAGGTTTCGAGGGGTAGTTCAAAACTTAGCAACAAAATGAATTCAACAGCTATTTAGCGGCTAAGGTTGTGTGTGGACGGGCTTTGTGCAATAAGCACATTCCTCTCGTCACCATTCACTTAATTTTTTTAACATAGATTTTGGGTCTTTTTTCGGGTCTCACAATATTGTTGTGCGTTTATGACCTCCCTACGAGGCAGACATTTGACAAAAATTATTCCTTTTCGGTCCCAAGACATTGAGGCCATGATTTTTTTCTCGAAATTGTTTATTTTTTATTTTATTATTATTTTCTTGACAGAAGGGTAATTGTTGTCACTATACTGTGAGGACACCGTAATGATTGTGTTATTGTCTCAAGTTTGTAATGAGCCACCTATGGTTCATCTCCAATCACAACAGAGCTCAGATAACCTTCTCCTTCCAAATCAAATAGTTCATTAAACTAACGGGCGCTACTGAACTGATTTTCGTTGTGCTGCTCTGACAATTCTTTTGGGCCCCGTTTTGCGTGTAGTTACCGGCATCCCAGACTTCTGTGATTGTCTCATGTAAGGGAGCTCAGGAGAATTAGGGAAATATTGCAGAAATTTCGTTCACTGTCAATCAGTGGTCTTCACGAACAATTTTCTCGATATTTTGCGCCTAGTCATCAGTCAAAATGGAAGGTATTCCACCCCTCTCCTCGTCATGAACCTTTGTTCTGCCTCAACTAGACGCCCTGTACTATTTGAACAAATTCATCCGGTTCATGACACCTTCGCCGTAAACCGTTTTGGTTTGCCAAAAAAGTTTTGCGAGTAGGACCTGGATCACACTTGCTGGCTCCCACTTGGTGGAATTTTGCTGTCAACATCTTTCATGCCACTGGACGCTATAGTCGGGGGATTCCTCCTACCACTCAGTGTCACCAACTTGAAACAACAAAAACCAAAGACCCTTACGGTCTCGGTACACTTACTTTCTGAACATGCATCGTACTTCTGCTTCTAGGTACAATTTGGTGCACGGCTGACAAAGTATGGTTTAACCGTCTACATTTTAAAAAAATAGTTCAAAAATGTGTAGAAATCTACCACCACAAACTTCTAAACCCGAAATATTTACAAATGCTGCACGAAGCACAACCTTATGTCATACGTCTAGGGTTCCTTCGTATAACATCCTCCAGGTAAACGATTTTTCCCTACAGGAACTGTACAGAAGGTGAAGAGGTTTGTTCGAGGATGAGTGATTTGGGAAGGAAGGACGTGAGATGGAACATCTGGAGTGGAGGACCCGGCACCAGATATTTGGAGTATAAGAGAGGATGTCGAAGGGGGAAGGGAGTTGGCGGGGCGCGAAAGGGTGGGGTGCACCCTGACATGAATGGGAGGAGGAGTATTGTGTTTAAGCTGGAACACGAAAGGGTAAATCTCTAGGAGGATTTCACTGTCGCGTGTAGGGATGCTGTTAAAGTTTCGTCGATATATGTTGTCTATAAAGTAGAAAGGCGGCCGTTCCGTTAGGAGCGTCTGTCCATGTATCAACGGTCCGCTGCTGCAAGCATGTCCGAAGGAACATTGTATCGTATTTCTTAACAACACAGGCCTTGAAATATCGTATATATTTTCAATGAAAACGTCCTCCCCCTGCACAGTAATTATACTGCCAGGCTACACTGCTCTTGGGGCACGTTTTGGAAGGATACAGTCGACTCTGAGTTATCACTCTGGTAAACCTACCACTTGAAAACCTGCCCCATGTATATGCCAAATTGACTTTTGCCCTTTAACTGTGACTGATGTTGATAGCCTGTATTAGATGTTATCACTGTTATCAGAATCTGAATTTGAATGCTGAAATAGTATTAATGAAATGGTGACCCTTTCATTCTTTTTTGTCAGTTGTAGATGGGTAATTAATATATCAACACGGGACTGTTGTTTTACAACAGTTATGCCACAAGTTTTTTGATTAAAAACTGGAGAACAAACATGTTTAGCATGATGACTTAATAGTACATGATCTGATGGCAGCACAAATATGCATCAAACAGTTAACAACCCTGCAAGGTGGTTGGTTGCCAAAGACCAAGGCCTGTCTGACTGAACTACTTATTCTGGCTCAAAAAATGAATAACACAATCTGAAATTATCTAGCTCTGAATAGACCTTGATGAATTTATTCTACACGAAAGTTATAGTGCGTTCGAGCAGCTGAGAACAATTGGCGAGATTGTGATCTTGCTTCCCCTAACAAGATGGAGCAGCTATATAGTAGATCTTTTCCCTGTGTACAACACTGTCTCAGGTGACGGTAGTCGTTCCAGCGTTTGCAGAGCTACGATGTGGAACGCCTGTAATTCCCTATCGCAGACACGAAATATGCAAACTCACAATGCGCGACCAGTTAGATGGATCACAAATACTCTCTCATAGAGCCCTGAAATCTTAGCAGATTCCAACGTCTGATTCTCCTGTTTGCTCATCATACCATGAAGCAGTTTTGCTCACTTTCGCGGCAATTCGCACAAGCAGATAAAAAGTCAGAGTGGAAGACCTGTAACGAATAAGACTGCCGTCGGCTCAGCGAGCTGTCCTGTCCGAGATGACAGAGGTCCAAACCGACAGTTTAGTCCTCACCACAGGCTCCCCAGTCAGGACCAGTGCTAATACGAAGTCACACTCAGAACAAGGGTCACTGGTGCAACCGACTCATAACAAAAGACAAGACAGACCGGAGTCTGAATTAGAAGAGTCATTGCTGTCTGGATTCTCAATCGGAGGATCAAATATCTCCTGCCCTCAATTCCAAGCAAACCTTGGTAAACTGTCCAAGATCAATCACACAACTGACCTCAAAATGGATTCGTGCCAATCACAAGACTCCACGAGCTCCATGTCTCTCCTCTAACTCATGTGCTTTACTCATTGGTCAGTCCTAATCAAAGGTAACAATATTCTACTCTTTTCAAGAGCATTGACCAAATCCTAATTTGCAAATTCCCGCGAAGAGTGCAGGAGACATTGTGCTCCCGATTTTTTTTTTTTCGGGGACAGTTCAGGTAATGTGTTATTTCGAGTTTCCGTATAACTCTAAAGTGAGCAACACATTTATCATGGAAATTAGGATCAGGATGACCTGAATATTACTGGGTGTCCGACCAGGAGCCCTGCCTAAACTCTGAGAGTTGCTTTTGTGTCCTAACATAAATTATTTCAGAGCCGTCATTAATGTCGCATTCCTTCTAAAATCGTTTTGAAGGCCTGAGGCTTCCCAAATGGCCAAGGAGTGACACCACGTGGCCTGAATAGCGTTCGTTCCATGGTGAACAAAGAAACTCGCGAATTTTTATGACTGCCATCCCTGCTCACAAAGGGCGTTCATGATGCTGTCATAACGTGTTGGCTGGCCGACCTCTTGCACCCCCAGCCCCTGCTGTGGCAGGAGGCCAGGTAGACCGTTTTTCTGCCTCTTCGGCTCAAAGCATCGTCTGCACACCGTGAGATAAATTATTGGGCGCAGCATTCTGTCCCCTGTAAGTGCCTCATTATGCGTCTTTTCCAAATTACTGCATGTGGCTTTCAAGCCCCACAAGTCCACTGCAAGGTTTACTGTTAAATGACGAAACTGCCCACTTGTTCTAAAATCCAGAAAAATATAATTCGAGGGAGAGCCATACTAAAAGTTCCATATGCACTGACTACGTACATGCTTCCATCAACACCTACTAATGCTGATAACTTACTGTCATCTCACTAACACTATGTCTTAGGTGAAAGATCAACATTATATTGAACCCTTGAATATGGAGAAAAGTGACTCATTCTCTTTCACTGCCTCCCACCATGTATGGATTCCACATGTGTAGTTTCTCCCTTCGGAAAGTAATTTGCGACATGAAACAGAGGAAATCATCGAATGATATTCAGAACTCATGAAAAAGACATTAGTGTTGAGAACGACTTTCCCAACCTAGACCAAACATAAAAAACAACCTACTTTGACCTCATTCATCTCAGGGGCACTCCGTCGATCATAGCTGCATGCCTGCAAGACGCACAGATGAACATTTCTGAATTCAGAATAAATGTGGAGCAAGGGTCGCTGCTACACACCAGCCTTCAGATAGACCAGTACTAAGCGGTTATAACGCTTCGCACCAGATTTTCTATTTTATTATTCACTCATACCATTTCTGAGATCATAAACGACTAATGTCCCGAATCACTCTACGATTCCGTGGATTTTGCACCGTTCTGTGCCTCAGTGATTTATCAGTGCGCAGACGTACCGAAGGCTTCAGTCATCCTTGATACATTAATGGACAATAACTATAGCTTAAGAAACACACTCACACTCGAAATCTAACCAAATAAATGACATATGTCATCTGTTGTGCCTATTTCCTAGGGCAGTGTAATATTGTTTCTTATGCCTCTAACACCTTTGAAAATCACTCTCTTTAAGTTACTTAACCAACGCTTGACAAATTATCTACAATAAGTTAGCAGTTAAAAAGTAGTTTTACGAAAGAATGTCCTGGATTACACGAATGTCTGAACGAGAATCATCCAATCGCTCCTTCCAAATGGCTACCTGGCGACACATGTTACATCTACAACGGCACAAAGATAGAACAACGCACTAAACACACAAATGCTTAGTGGACTGGCTGAAGCAGCAATGTGCAGCAAGTTTCTGATAATGTGAGGGCTCACCTCACTCAGCACTTGATGTAGGAGCAGCAGCGGATGGTTCTGCCCCCCCCCCCCCCCCCCTTCTGGTCCATGGCAACATCAGTGAGGCAGCTGGGCTGCTGGAAAAATCTCGACCTGGTTGTTGGCAACACCTCGACCTGGTGGCGACTGGTAGTCTGG
This sequence comes from Schistocerca piceifrons, assembly GCF_021461385.2. Classification (NCBI taxonomy): domain Eukaryota; kingdom Metazoa; phylum Arthropoda; class Insecta; order Orthoptera; family Acrididae; genus Schistocerca; species Schistocerca piceifrons. The sequence goes on from NC_060138.1 coordinate 51,247,153, forward strand.
CACTGTATCTGGCACAACCGACTGGATATTTGGTGATAGGGAATGAGACACGTGTGTGGTTTCATGGAGCCCAGCATCTCTAATTCAGGTGGTGACATCTCAGCACCAGTCTCACCTCTTGATCCAGTAGCTGAAAGAGTTCAATCTCCAATTGGATTAGATGGTGGGACAGAGTTGGCGTGCAACCCGTCTCCTGGTGTCTCTCACTGACAGTGCCTGCCTGCATTATGTTACATGTCTGCAGGCGCAACTCGTCTGGATTGTGGCCACCTGTCTCTTCAAGCCATTTGTAGAGGGGATGTGTGCGCCTGGGGAAGCCCTATGGGCTTTGTTGTGGCGCCAGCTCGTCTGGGGGTCCTTAGATGGCGTGTCGTGACGTCAGGGATGAGCCCTCAGTCCAGCAGTCCCATTCATAACCACTCAGTGTGTGACTGCAGTCGGCTGTCATTTACTCGGTGATCAACCCGTCCGCCACGCTGACAAGCAAATGGCGTAGCATCATGGGGGACTACCCTTGTCCAGAGGATCGCTTCCATTCAAAACCACCTGGAGCTGATAGGTTTACAGTACCCACGGCACGTGGCGTAGTTCCCAACTATTTCCACTTACGCTGGGCTGCTAAGGCGGCATTCAGTCTTCCAGATGTCCCAGTTCTCATTCAGAGCTGACTGCGGGCCCTCCACTTGGTAGGCGTTCTCCGTCAGGCTGCCACGTGGTCGCCGTCGACGGTCGCTGGGTATTGCTTCGTGATGCCCCACACAGTGCGTCAATAGTGGGTTTGACAGTTCTAAAAACCTGGCATTCCTCGTAGTACGTTTCAGTGCCAATGTTTCACGAAGTACGTACATGGTTTCTTGTGTCTAAGATAAAAACCCAATAATAAGCCAGAACAAATAAATTGTGAGTCCCTGTATAGTTGTGATATAATTGTCACTGGAATAACAAAAAAGTTCAAAGGAAGGTGAATGTGTTATCGTACAGACTAAATGTGACATCCTTAACATTTATACTTGTCCTAAATACACTCCTGGAAATGGAAAAAAGAACACATTGACACCGGTGTGTCAGACCCACCATACTTGCTCCGGACACTGCGAGAGGGCTGTACAAGCAATGATCACACGCACGACACAGCGGACACACCAGGAACCGTGGTGTTGGCCGTCGAATGGCGCTAGCTGCGCAGCATTTGTGCACTCCCGCCGTCAGTGTCAGCCAGTTTGCCGTGGCATACGGAGCTCCATCGCAGTGTGTAACACTGGTAGCATGCCGCGACAGCGTGGACGTGAACCGTATGTGCAGTTGACGGACTTTGAGCGATGGCGTATAGTGGGCATGCGGGAGGTCGGGTGGACGTACCGCCGAATTGCTCAACACGTGGGGCGTGAGGTCTCCACAGTACATCGATGTTGTCGCCAGTGGTCGGCGGAAGGTGCACGTGCCCGTCGACCTGAGACCGGACCGCAGCGACGCACGGATGCACGCCAAGACCGTAGGATCCTACGCAGTGCCGTAGGGGACCGCACCGCCACTTCCCAGCAAATTAGGGACACTGTTGCTCCTGGGGTATCGGCGAGGACCATTCGCAACCGCCTCCATGAAGCTGGGCTACGGTCCCGCACACCGTTAGGCTGTCTTCCGCTCACGCCCCAACATCGTGCAGCCCGCCTCCAGTGGTGTCGCGACAGGCGTGAATGGAAGGACGAATGGGGACGTGTCGTCTTCAGCGATGAGAGTCGCTTCTGCCTTGGTGCCAATGATGGTCGTATGCGTGTTTGGCGCCGTGCAGGTGAGCGCCACAATCAGGACTGCATACGACCGAGGCACACAGGGCTAACACCCGGCATCATGGTGTGGGGAGCGATCTCCTACACTGGCCGTACACCACTGGTGATCGTCGAGGGGACACTGAATAGTGCACGGTACATCCAAACCGTCATCGAACCCATCGTTCTACCATTCCTAGACCGGCAAGGGAACTTGCTGTTCCAACTGGACAATGCACGTCCGCATGTATCCCGTGCCACCCAACGTGCTCTAGAAGGTGTAAGTCAACTACCCTGGCCAGCAAGATCTCCGGATCTATCCCCCATTGAGCATGTTTGGGACTGGATGAAGCGTCGTCTCACGCGGTCTGCACGTCCAGCACGAACGCTGGTCCAACTGAGGCGCCAGGTGGAAATGGCATGGCAAGCCGTTCCACAGGACTACATCCAGCATCTCTACGATCGTCTCCGTGGGAGAATAGCAGCCTGCATTACTGCGAAAGGTGGATATTCACTGTACTAGTGCCGACATTGTGCATGCTCTGTTGCCTGTGTCTATGTGCCTGTGGTTCTGTCAGTGTGATCATGTGATGTATCTGACCCCAGGAATGTGTCAATAAAGTTTCCCCTTCCTGGGACAATGAATTCACGGTGTTCTTATTTCAATTTCCAGGAGTGTATAAAAGGGCAGTGTCTCTGGTCTGTGTGTGAAAGCTGTGTTAGTACCATTTCCAATCGTGCATTACACTTATGACAGGCTGGCGCTTCATCCACTCTTGCCCAACATACTCTTTCCACACCGCACTTACTATTAAATTATTCTCCTTACCCAACTCCTGTCAACTTTACCTCTAAATCCTCCCCGCTCATAGATTATGACTATGCTATGTTTTTGGTAATTCCAGCACGGTGGTCGCAAAATGCGCGAAGTGGTCTGAAACCACACTCCCATTTGTCTGCATACATGTTCTGTCTCCTGACACATGCTCCGGCTTTCACACATCTGAGACATTGGCTCCCACTCACTTGTTGCTCTGCATGTTACGACTCCAATTTCCTATTGTTGAATCGTTGCTGCAATAAAATACAAAAAGGTAAATTTAGTTCTCCGATGTAGATCACTCTTTATCGTCACCAGTGGTCCCCTTCTCGCCGCTACCCTCCTCTTCCTGAACCCGAGGTACGCCATACCACTGTGACTCGCACTGTTTATGCTCATTCCTCATCGTGGGCTTTGCCTATGGCCCTCTCTACGCTCCGGCAAAACATCTCGAGAAAGGCCTCATCCTATGACTGGCGATGACCCAGAATCCCAAAAAACTTAGCGTCTCCACGCACCCAATGTGTGTGCAGTGCCAGGGCCGCAATCAAGTGGGAAGCAACGAACACCAGCCTCTTGAGTAGTGCATAAGATACCGTGGGAAAGGGGTACACTGATATAATGGAAGACAGTACTGTGAGGACCATTAACTGTCTTTGATGTTCATAATGCAGTCATTTCTTGATTAACATTCTTTTGGAGCGTGATAATAGACCACACTGTTGTGGTAGGGAGACACAATGGAAATTTGTTACAAAGGTTAATGCAGGTTGGGCCCTGGGCTCAGTTCAGTCTACATGCAGAGGTTATCATGCCATAGAAAGGTGTCAGTTAATATGAAGAGCTGGAACTTACGACGGGTTTCTATACAATCCTGACTTCGTTTTTCACCAGGCAATGCACGTGGTCATAGAATAGTGTAACAACCACGTACCTCAAGGATCCATACCATAAGCTAGTAAAGGACAATTACAAATACATCTTTTTTAGAAATTCTATAAACGTATAATGTAGACCACGCTACACAGCATCATCTAAAATTTGCTGATCTCCTAAAGATCTACGTAGAAATTGATTGTAACCTAACTACTATAAACTCCTATTCTGTAAATGGTTTCACATGACAGGTGTGGTGAATACCCAGAGATTTCCTTGATTTGAAGCCTCGTGATGACTGGGTGTTGTGTGATGTCCTTAGGTTAGTTAGGTTTAAGTAGTTCTAAGTTCTAGGGGACTGATGACCATAGATGTTAAGTCCCATAGCGCTCAGAGACAGCCACAGCCTTGATTTCAAGGTTTCGAGTTCCCGTGTGTTCATGTGAGTCATCCTGCAGATTCGAACACGTCCACTGCAGCCAGGGTAGAATTTGTGGCACAACTGATTCTATCTTAGTCATTCCATGTGTCAACTCATTCATCACATCCTGAAAAAGCGTGTGGCAAAACCTCTCAGGTGCCATGTCGTTTCGTGCAGAGTGTATGGCCAAGTGTTCCTTGGTTATCCTTTCTGCTGGGGACGATTGGGGACGCCTCAGGAATGTGTATAACGGTTTAATCCCGTGTTTCTTTATTATAGAATTCCATTTCTCTGACCGGTATTGAGCTCCATGGCCGGAGATAATCTTTTCTACGTAGCATTTATATATGAGGAAATCTTTGCACAAGACTCTGCGCACTGTTTGTTCTGTTGCATTATTCAGAGGGTTTAAGGTGACATACTAGGATGTCAGTTCCACTACTGCCAGGATGTAACTATATCCTCTACCTCCGCGCACAAAAGGCCCATTAAATCGGCTGCAGAGACAGGTGTTTTAGTTTGGTTGGAATTACGGGATGCAGAGCTACCTGCATTGTCACCGTATCATGTTTTGATTTCTGACAGGTTTTGCACACTGCCAAAATCTTCCGAATTCGTTTGTCCACATTTTTAAAGTGGCACAATGTACGTAATTTCAGGTAGGATATCCTGGCTCCAAAATGAGCATAGCTAAGGTGAGTGTACCAGATATCCTTGTGCACAAGGAATGCATGCTCACCAGCGTGCTCCTTCACCTTCACTGTGGAAGAACAATATTCCCCGCTCCAATAGGTGGAATTGCCTGACCTTAGTTTCCATCCTATCCTTTAACCTTTTCTTCGGAGCAAGCACAGCTGGGTCCATGTCTTGTTCCCTGACGATATCCTTTAGGCTCGTGGTGACTTAATTCTCAAACGCCACGTTTTTAATAGAATACAGCCTGTAGTGTTTTTCTTCTAGTGAGTTTGCACCATTTCTTACCAATCCCACAGGTGAAAGTGGCAGCGAACCCACGGTGCTGTACTTCTCGTGTGGAATGTTCATAATAGTAAAATCGTACTCCATCCAATTAACCTCTTATTTCGAAACTTCTACTCGCGTAGGGAATCCAAGGCTTTGTGATCTGTGAAGACTCTTGATTTTCTCCCTTACAGAAACACTAGAAATTCTTCGAAACCAACCACGACCGCCAGTCTTTCAACTCTTTTACCCAGTAGTTTCTCTCGCATTTGCTGAGGACACAGCTTCCAAATTCAATGGTCATATGCACTATGTTCCCCTCTTGCTAAAATCCTCGGAAGATTAGTAAGCCCAGACCAGAGTATGAGCTGTCCGTTACCATGCAGATTCATTTGCGAGGCTGGCGTGCGACCAGCGCAGTATTGAGGGACTGTAATTCTTCTCACACATCGTCCCAGTCCCATCGCGCCTTCTTCCAGGTTAGCTGACATAATCGTGGTGTCGCTAGTTTCTTCACGTGAATGAATTTGTTGTAGAAATTGGCGACTCCGAGAAAGGTACGGAGATGTTTCTTAGTCAGGGTTGCTTTGCAGATTTTGCTATCGCCTCTATCTCGTCCGTGGTGATGATATATGTACAAGAAACTACTCGTGGGGTCCTAATATACGATTTCGCCGCATTCCTCGATCTGTAGCATTTCCCTTAATACTGCATTGTGTCCCTTCCACGTCGGTTGACCGATTAAGGGATCGTGTATGTAAGTGGTGATCCTTTGTTTCACGAAATATTTTAAGGCAGAATCAAGTTTCCTGACGAAGGCGGGTAAGGACACATTTACCTAGAATGGTAACCGTTTGCGTTGGTAATATCTACGCGAAGGCGAGGAATGCGATTTACTTCCTGCAATCTGGGTGGAATTTAATTTCTCAGAAACTGGACCGTAAGTCGAGGGACGAAAATACTACTACACCTTGGATGTTTTGTAGGAGATCCTCCAGTTTCTCGGGTCTGTGATGGTTGAAACTTGGCGAGGATCCAGCACCAAACGGATTGAACCATCGGACCCTCCAACTGCCGTGAGGGGTTTGTTGTACGTGGACGTTGTTGGTTCAATGATGTCATCGTCTAGCATCCTCTTGATCTCTCAGAACACTTTGTGACAGTAGGCCAAGGGGAGATGTCGTAGGGCGGTACGAAGAATTTCGTGTCTCCACGGACTCGGAATGCATGTTCAAAATTACGGATAGCTCCCATTGTCAGCAGAAATACATCGGCGTTTTCAAGAAATATTTGTACAAGGTCTTTCCTGTCACTGTTTGTCATTTTTTTAAGATTCCCTTATATGTTATCAATCGCTTTGTGCATCTCCCTACGAGTTTGTTCAACTTCTTGCGCAATGCGACAACACTCATCACAACACAACTGATTACTATCTTCTTTCCATTTTGAGGTGTAATTTAGGTTGTGCCAATCGGCAGGAATTTGCGTCCATATTGCATGACCAGAAAATGTAATTTTCCTGACAACGTCCGTTTACAATGTGAGCTCTCCTCGTCTTACGCCCAGTAAGGGCTGAGGTTGGTTCAGGAAATCCCTGACGAATATGCCGTTTGTAGCTGAACATCAACCTCGTTTGTATCCACATCTCCGTGTGCTTTCCTCTCTGTGCGGCAGTGACTTTCATTTCCTTCAGCGTGAGCGCTGGCCGGCGTGATTCGCATTCCATTGCCTGTGCGCAGATTCCGACATCGCCACAATTCCAGCCAGATTGATGTGGCCCATGGTGACGTGAATGTAGGTCCGGTCATGTCATGACTCTTTTTGCTCATTCAAGAGCTCTCTTAAGTCTTCATATTCTAACATGTTGACGTTGCTGGTCCTGATTGTTCCTGTGCCCTTGTTCTCAGTTCTTTCTACAGCAGCCAAGCATCAGTTTCGATATAAACTTCTTTTTCGTTTCCCCTGTGACGGGTTGGTGGCCTAAGCTGTTTATCATGATCTTGCTGGTTGCTTTGCTGCCATCGACTGTTGTTTACCCAATTTTTCTTTGTTGCTGTGGTTCACCAGTATCTCACTGCAAGTGGTTTGGCCTTCGATGTCCTCTCCGGTTACCTTTTTGCTGTGCGTTGTAAATACCGTCGTAATTGCCTCGTCTGTTCCTGTTCTCCCATGTAGACGGCTACCCCTCTACAGTTCGAGTTGTTACTAGGAATCGATAACAACGCCCATTTCGTCTGTGGTCGTTTCTTTCTGATAAACCTTGTCAAATGCGGTCATTGTTTCGGTTACTGTCTCCTGCGTTTTTGTATCTCGTTTCCATAGTCTTAAATGGCGCAGCCAGCTCTTGAAGGATTCAGTGGAATCATTGTATCTTCCGGTGAATGGTTGTTGGTAGCGAAGTGGTAATCTGACGTAACAGTGACTCACAATTTCCTTGGAACTTTGAGGGTGGTCCGAAAATCGTTTCTTAGCGACTGAAAAAACTTTATCGGACAACTGAATCCTGAGACTTCTAAGTCATTGCCGAGGATAATCTCCTGCTTGATTCTTTCCTGCATATCTTGCGACGAATCTGTGTTGAGGAACGCTTTCCTGAACTCTTTATATGAGTGGCAGCTGTCAACAACACTGCGCATATGTTGCGCAGATAAATTCCAGCTCGTATTTCAGTGGCCACGATGCCGGTAGCACTTCATCCTAGTGGGCTATCCAATTTTCTTGGTATAATGTATTATTATCCTCTTTGTAGACTTGGAAATTTTGAATGGATGCGAAATATTTGCTTCGACATTTCCTGCGAACGAATTTTCCCTCATTCAGGACACGCGTTATAAATCGGTGTCCAAACGATCATTGTGCACTATAAACGCCACTTGTTGTGCGTCACATTCACGGAGTAATGTTTCCGTACGCCGAAGACGTACACAATTGAATTCTGGTTCGCTTTCTGCCATACTTTGCGTCTCCGACAGCGCGCGCTCTGTCATGCGCCCTATGACTGCAGGCGTGCTCTCTTGCCGCATTCGAATTTGTGCCGGTGATATAGCCTCAAATTTCGTACCGACATGTCGTAATACGTGCGCTTCTCTCCTTCTATGTTCATGGGGGTGCTTCTATACCAGATCGTGTTTCTAAAAATGGTTCAAATGGCTCTGAGCACTATGGGACTTAACTGCTGTGGTCATCAATCCCCTAGAACTTAGAACTACTTAAACCTAACTAACCAAAGGACATCACACACATCCATGCCCGAGGCAGGATTCGAACCTGAGACCACAGCGGTCACGCGGTTCCAGAGTGTAGCGCCTAGAACCATTCGGCGACTCCGGCCGGCCCGTGTTTCTAACTTCGCAACGCCACGCGCTGACGTGTTTCCTGCACGTCTTATGCTGCACATTTTGCTGTGAAGTGATCCAAGTCTGCTCTAGTTTAACGTCAGATATTTCTGTCTGTTTGCTCTCAATCCACTCGATGCGCATTTTGTTCTCGCTTTTCTTGTGTTTTCTGTACAATCCTTCTTCTGCGTTTTTAAAGTGTGGCGAGAACCTCTTCTGTTTGCATATCTCGGCTGTAGCGTGTTATACTTGTTCTTTAGCTAAAAAAGCATTCTTGCGTGGACCTATGGCTAATAATTCTGTTACCCTGGCATCGCGTTTTGCCTTCTTCGCGACCTCTGGCATCTCTGTCGATGTTTTCTCGACGCATTCTACCTGTTCTTTAACACCCGCGACTTACTTCTTCACCTGCTCTATACTTCGAAAAAGCTGTTCAGCTAACATCCCTATGTTCTTCGTCTCCTTAGTGAGTAATTTCTTCATCTGCCTCGTGGCTATTTCGTCTCTCTCTCTCCTGCTTCTTCTTCTCCGCTTCCTGCATGCATTTCATGACGGCCTCAAATTGAGATCCTCCATTAATACCTCCAGGACTAGACGAAGCGATCCCATTTCTCTGTGACGCACTGTTCGTGAATCTGATCTGACACTCTCACAGACGATACGTCTTGCCGTGCCTGCAGATTCTACCTGGAACTCTGCTGCAGTTTCAGCTTCGCACTCCTTGTCATGATCAGGAAATTCTGCGTTCGACATACTCGCAAGGTCAGCTACTACATGCGACTGAGAATTCTCCGCAACGTTCTCCTAAGCAATAGTGCCAGTCAGACATTGATCCACTTGTGACGAGATTCGAATATTCCCTCTACTTTGGAACAAACTTGTCTTGCTTCTAGTGAGCATGCATTCACCTTTCTACTCCCGAGACATTTCAATTGCTCTTTGTATCAGTGCCACAGAATTCTATCCTAAAATTCACTCTGGCCGGCCACTAATTCTAAACTCCTGACCACACAAATCAAATACAAAGAACCCTGATATATGATAAATGACACATGTTAACACAATGCCATTTTCCATCGGAAACGATCAACAACTGACACAGAAATCACAACAAAAACCAACAACATACAAAATTTACAAATTACCAGGATATTAAGTGCCAGAAATTCTTGTGATTATGCAAACCTAATTCACCTTAGTGCAATAACTGAATTTCAGCATGCAGATACGGATGTCTAGTAACGGAAATGGCATCTGACAGTCACAGAAGATGCCATCAATTCAGGATCCCATCAAGGTCGCCTAATTCCAAGACTACACTGGACTTCCAGTGCGTTTTTGAAACGGAAAGGTGATTTGAGTTATCACACTGACAGCAGTCACGTTGACTAGTAAACTTTCCACTTGAACACCTCTGCCATGCATCTGCTAAATTGATTTTTGGCCTTTAATTGTGTTTGTTGTTGATATCCTGCATTAGAGGTTATCACAGCTACCAGAAACTAGATGAACTTGAATGCTGGAATACTATTAATCAAATGGTTGCCTTGCCACTATTTTTGTCAGTTATAGATGGGTGATTAATATATCAACATAGGATTGATCTTTTATAAAAATTATAGTACAAGTTTGTTGATTAAAAACTGGACAAGAACACATGTTATGCGAGATGCCAAAAATAAAATATGATCTATGACAGCACAAGTAGGGAATGAATAGTTAGAGACCCTGTGTGGTGGCTAGTTGGCAAAGACTAGGGTTTGTATGGCTGGACTATTGACCCTAGCTCAAAATATGGTTAACGCTATCCTGAATCATCTAACAATAAATAGACCTTGATGGATTTATTGTATACAGAAGTTATACTGCGTTGGTGCAACTGAGAACAAGTGGCGACTTTGTGGTCGTGCTTACCCTAACAAGCTGCAGCAGCTATACAATACCTATTTTCTCAATGTGTGGCAATGTCTCAGGTGACAGTCGCGGTTGAAGCGTCTGCAGAGCAGTTATGTGCGGCCCCTGTAAATCCTTACTGTAGGCATGATATATGCGAAGTCATGGCTAGCAATCAGATGGATTGCTATTACTCTCTAATGGATACCAAATATCTCGGCAGATTCCAGCGCGTGATACTCCCGCTCACCAGACGTACGGAGTACCAAATTTACTCACTTACACGGCAGTGTGAACAGGGACATCAAACATCAGTGTAGCAGACCAGTCATGAACGAGATCGCCCTCGGCTCAGCGAACTGTACAAAACGTCTAAACTGTTAGTAGAGCTAAATCCTCAACACAGGTTCCCCAGTCACGTCCAGTGCTAGTGCGAATCCATGCTCAGGACAGGTGTCCCTTGTGCAATCCACTCATAACAAATGTCAAAACCAGAATCCTCTCCAGGCTAGAGTTTGAATCAGACAACGCACTACAGCCTGGAGTTTGATTCGGAAGACCAAGTTTCTCCCGTCGTCGTTTCCCATCAAACCTCAGTAAACTGCCCAAGAGCACTCGCACAACCGCCCCCACAAGGGTTTAGTGCCAAACACAAGACTCCATGAGCTCCACGTCTCCCCTCTAACTCGTCTGCTTTACTCGTTGGCCAACCCTAGTAAATGTTAACCATATCCTTCTCTTTTTAGGACAATTATCGAATCGTTGACTCGCAAATGAGGAGTAGTAGACGTGCTCCTGACTTGTTTTCTTCCAGAGATACTTTAAACCGTGTGTTATTTCGAGTTTCCTTATGGTTCTGAAGTGAAATACACTTTTATAATAGAGATCATTGTCTGGACAGCCTGAATGTTGCTTTGTATCCAACCAGGGGCCCTGGCTAAACCGAGAAAACATGGATCAGGGCAGAACCACTGTAAATGCTGCATTACTTCACAAATTGTTTTGAAGACCTGAGGCTTCCCAAAAGACTTTACAGGTCTAAGGATGTCACCAACAGGCAGCTCCCACAATAGTGCCCGATCCAAGATGAACATGGAAATTCATGAATTTTTATGGCTGCCATCCTCGCTCTCAAAAGGTGGAACAACGCTGTTGTTACAAGTTGGCTGGGCGACCTAGATTTCTCTTCGCACCCCCGGTAACTGCTCCGGCAAGAGGCATCTAACAGGTAGGTCCAGGTAGGCCGTTTTTCCACCGGTTAGACCATTGTCTGCATACTGTGAGAGAATTTCTTCGGTCCACCGTCCTGTCCACAGTAAGTGCTTCGAGATATTCCTTTCCTTAATAGCTGCGCATGACTTTCAAACCCCAATTGTCCACGGCCTAATCTACATCTACATCTACATTTATACTCCGCAAGCCACCCAACGGTGTGTGACGGAGGGCACTTTACGTGCCACTGTCATTACCTCCCTTTCCTGTTCCAGTCGCGTATGGTTCGCGGGAAGAACGACTGTCTGAAAGCCTCCGTGCGCGCTCTAATCTCTCTAATTTTACATTCGTGATCTCCTCGGGAGGTATAAGTAGGGGGAAGCAATATATTCGATACCTCATCCAGAAACGCACCCTCTCGAAACCTGGCGAGCAAGCTACACCGCGATGCAGAGCGCCTCTCTTGCAGAGTCTGCCACTTGAGTTTATTAAACACCTCCGTAACACTATCTCGATTACCAAATAACCCTGTGACGAAACGCGCCGCTCTTCTTTGGATCTTCTCTATCTCCTCCGTCAGACCGATCTGGTACGGATCCCACACTGATGAGCAATACTCAAGTATAGGTCGAACGAGTGTTTTGTAAGCCACCTCCTTTGTTGATGGACTACATTTTCTAAGCACTCTCCCAATAAATCTCAACCTGGTACCCGCCTTACCAACAATTAATTTTATTTGATCATTCCACTTCAAATCGTTCCGCACGCATACTTCCAGATATTTTACAGAAGAAACTGCTACCAGTGTTTGTTCCGCTATCATATAATCATACAATAAAGGATCCTTCTTTCTATGTATTCGCAATACGTTACGTTTGTCTATGTTAAGGGACAGTTGCCACTCCATGCACCAAGTGCCTATCCGCTGCAGATCTTCCTGCATTTGGCTACAATTTTCTAATGCTGCAACTTCTCTGTATACTACAGCATCATCCGCGAAAAGCCGCATGGAACTTCCGACACTATCTACTCGGTCATTTATGTATATTGTGAAAAGCAATGGTCCCATAACACTCCCCTGTGGCACGCCAGAGGTTACTTTAACGTCTGTAGACGTCTCTCCATTGATAACAACATGCTGTGTTTTGTTTGCTAAAAACTCTTCAATCCAGCCACGCAGCTGGTCTGATATTCCGTAGGCTCTAACTTTGTTTATCAGGCGACAGTGCGGAACTGTATCGAACGCCCTCCGGAAGTCAAGAAAAATAGCATCTACCTGGGAGCCTGTATCTAATATTTTCTGGGTCTCATGAACAAATAAAGCGAGTTGGGTCTCACGCGATCGCTGTTTCCGGAATCCATGTTGATTCCTACATAGTAGATTCTGGGTTTCCAAAAACGACGTGATACTCGAGCAAAAAACATGTTCTAAAATTCTACAACAGATCGACGTCAGAGATATAGGTCTATAGTTTTGCGCATCTGCTCGACGACCCTCCTTGAAGACTGGGACTATCTGTGCTCTTTTCCAATCATTTGGAACCCTCCGTTCCTCTAGAGACTTGCGGTACACGGCTGTTAGAAGGGGGGCAAGTTCTTTCGCGTACTCTGTGTAGAATCGAATTGGTATCCCGTCAGGTCCAGTGGACTTTCCTCTATAGAGTGATTCCAGTTGCTTCTCTATTCCTTGGACACTTATTTCGATGTCGATGTCGATAATATACTGTTAAATGACGAATTTGCCTGCTTGTTCTCAATTCCAGATAAATGGTATTCGAAGAGGAGCCACCTTAAAGTTACTACATGCATTAACAATGTACACGCCTCACTCCATACCTGATCATGCTGATAACTGCCTGTTGTCTGACAAGCATGATGTCATGTGTGAGAAATCAAATTGTGTGAGAAATGAAATTGTACCCTTGAATATGGAGAATAGTGCGAGAGGGACTCGTCCTCTCTCACTACAACGTGTGCGAGTCCAGGTTGTGATACATGAAATATGACGTATGAAACTGGGATTCTGGCTAAGAGTCGTACGGGTTAGGATGACCGCTCGTGTAAAGTGGATTATCAGGTTCATGCCCTAGTGTGGCGTAAATTTTCATTTTCTTCATTCCATTATTCAGCTGAAGGTTGTCTACATTCACAATTGTGAATACATTTCATATATTACTCACCTGTCTGCACACACGGTACAACTTGGTCAAATATGGACACGTAGAGATGCCCTGTGGCACTTGGGATATTCGTGGCGTAGGCAGACTGTGATTATTTGTTGGGTTTTCAACTTGGTGGTATCTTCCCATTTTGCCCAGAATCGTTCAATCGGAACGCAAGATGCGCATAAATTCGGTTGTGTACAGCATACTGTTTGGAGCTCAAAGGATTCAGCGCTTCTCGTCTCGTCTTCTACGTGGGGAGCACACTAGTAACAAGTACGAAATCATTTATACGTTATATGCGCAAGATGGCAGGTTTGGCGAGCATCGTCGGCGCATTGCAGTTACTTTGACACGAATGAGCTCCAAAAAGCGACTAGTTTCTGAAAAAGTCATGACTGTTTTGCGATGCTAAATCTGGGTCTTTCTCCACCTTTTCAGTTGCTTTACGACTTGTGGTGATCCGAATATACTTCAATAACAAGCCTCTGTTACATTACCGGCAGCTCTCCCAACTATAAATGATGTTTTATTTTGTGGTGAGTGTTAATTATATGGCGTGACTCTAACATTATGCACTAAAGGGAATTAAACGTAATCCATTCGGAATGTGTATTCACAGTCACCATGGCTGAATTGTATACTTAACTTCTTTTTCAGTTATATGAGACTTCAATTTTATTTGTTGATGGAAATTCGTTATCCTTTATCTCTTTCCATGGTTTGCTAATTCTGTCATGTGTAACCGCATCCATTTTGGAATTTCAAAACTTGGTCGCATGGGACAACGTATCTATTGAATATGCACCGTATTTTGCATAAGGATTCCATTGTGCCCAAGAGTGTTCCTTTTTTCAGCATATAAAATAAGTTTAATGCCGATGCTGCACTTCGAGACTGCAAAAAAAATGGGTCAAATGGCTCTGAGCACTGTGGGACTTAACATCTGAGGTCATCAGTCCTCGAGAACTTAGAACTACTGAAACCTAACTAACCTAAGGACATCACACACATCCATGCCCGAGCCAGGATTCGAACCAGCGGCCGTAGCAGTCGCGCAGTTCCGGACTGAAGCCCCTAGAACCGCTCGGCCACTCGAGACTGCACTTCGAGACCATGCGACAATGGAGATGACATATGTGGAACACGTAACTTTGGTCAGTAGGAATTATACTGTCACTTTATTACCTGTTTATTAATGAATACTGGAGCGAATTGAACCTGTGAGCTGCATTTATCTCACTTTTAGTCCAGGCAGACTGAGTAGCTTCCCTTGCCATTGCACCTTGCGGATTCCGCAGCTCGTGGTCGTACGGTAGCGTTCTCGCTTCCCGCGCCCGGGTTCCCGGGTTCGATTCCCGGCGGGGTCAGGGATTTTCTCTGCCTCGTGACGACTGGGTGTTCTGTGATGTCCTTGGGTTAGTTAAGTTTAAGTAGTTCTAAGTTATAGGGGACTGATGACCATAGATGTTAAGTCCCATAGTGCTCAGAGCCAGAGAGCACCTTGCGGAAGCTTTGCTTGCAGGTTATTGCTTAATGGAAAGTCAGACCGCGTCTTCCATGAATTATATATCCTGTTTGTGGGTAATTATCAGGACATGAACAGTGCTAACATCTCTGGATGAGCACTTGCGATTAGTTCAGGAAAGAGTGCCAGCTTTAAACTTGTAGGCTTATGGTTAAGGGATTTGTAGGTAAAAGATTAATATAGAGGTTGGAGTAAAGTTTTGAGATGTGTAAGATACATGAAAGTTCACTGCAACAGAGTAGAAGGGAATGTAGTAAGTTCGTACACGATTATAGCGAGAAGTAGTGGATAGACAAGGTAGGCGAAGCGGAGTGCATGGCTTTCGAAGATTTGGAACCGTAGATCATGAGAGAGGATTGATCTGATTAAGCCAATTTAGAAATCGAATATTGTACACGGATGCAACACATATATTTGGCGATTAGTAGTTTTAGCAGATTCAGAATATAGTTAGTATCTGCTGTTTCCCTGTTAAGTTATGGTGGAATGATAGTCCGAAGTATTTTATTCTGTAAGTTAAGTGGATAGGCTGATTGTATGTGGTCAGATAGAAATACAGAGGTGGGAATTAGAGGTGCATCGTCCTATAATGGCACATGAATCTTGTAAGCGTTGATTGTGAAGATAATTTTTTCCATCACGGAGGATACAGATCGACACCGAATTGAAGACATTGGAGTTATTCCTGGAGGGTGCGGTATGAGGCTTGAACGGCGGCAGACATTGATGTCAGCATTTATTAAACACTATGAGCGTCTTCTTATCCATTGTGCATATTGTACCAGGTCTTTGAACACTAATTCATAACTTACCGTTGCTTAGAACTAATGAGGTTTCCTGCGACTACTCGAAATTACTAATGCTACAAACAGGCTCACAAACCCAGTAGCAATTGAGACTGTATCTTTCTGTGAGACTTCGCACATTGCCACAGTTCTGTGTGTCTGTTGCGTAGTTGCATCCTCCGCCTACAGAGGTTATTTTCGAAACGGTCGTTCTAACAAGGTGGAGAGTACGAAACTCGCAGAAAGGATTACGTTCGTTAGCTGCGTTAATGGCTGCGCATTTGAAAGAGCCTGTACTAACAAGCTGTCGATGATACTTTTGAAAGTTTGAAAGAAGGGCGTGAACAGGTGAGTGTAACGACTCGAGCGACATACAGCAGAAAGTCGAGACCAAGTAAATTAGCATTATTAGCAGTTAGAAAAGGGTGTTACGAGCTTTGTGAGCGACTGGCACGGCTGACTGCACACAACGAAACTCTGAAGCTGCCACTGCTCTTGTTTAATGTGCAACACGCACCTAGTTTTTGAAGTCTGTCTTCAGTTAGACAATTACCTTATTCCGGTTTGCTACTGTGGAACTGAACAGTATTTCATTAAAAAGCTTCTGTGTGTACTGTCATGTCATTACGCAAAGTAGTAAGATGTGCGGCATTGCAACAGGACTGGCAGTATGTCTCAATTAGAACTACTAGAAGAGGTGTCTCTTTCATTGGACAAAGAGGTTGCTTTGGGCAATGCAAGAGCTAATATTTCAGTTTCGATTCTCAGAAACCAATAGGCACAGGTCCTACAGCATTACTTTTAACCGTAAATCGTAGCATAAAATTTATCCCAACGTTGTTTTATTGATCTGTGTTCAAACCAGTGAAGTAAATACAGTTACATACTGTCAGCAGAGCATTAGCAGACACTTGTAAGTGCATCAAGTTGGATACTATTTCACGAAGAACGAGTAGCAAAACCTTAAAACTTTGACAGCGCAAAACTTCACTAGCATTCACGTCGCAATCTAAAGTTCATTATCAGTAGACGTATCGCGACAAGTGAAGAAATGTTCGTCACATAATTAAAATCAGATAAACAATGCAGAAAAATCATTTTAGTTCACAGCTGCTTACAAACAAAGTTAGAGTTGGCGTTAACACAAAACAATCAGTCGGTAAAAGCGACTTGAAATTCATAAGTTCTCACCGAATTCAAAGTTATGAAATATTTCTAAGTATTCAACTCGCGATCACCAAAATATTCTGCGTCCCACTAACACAGTCTACTCAAACCCTACAAAAGACCTTATGAAACTGACGGACACCGACAAGAAGGCAGCGAAATGTGCTGCGCAAGCTGTTTTAAAGACAGTGTCACATGACCACTGCACTATACAACATGTTTACTTTCGACATAGCGACCATTTACGAAGTTTGAGTGTAAGTTGCACAAATACAGATATTACAAAATATATAATCAATATTCTGGGTCCATTTGGGACCTCGTTATGAAAAGTTTGAATCAAAATTTGGTAATAATGAATTCTTGCTACATCAAGCGCTGCATTGTATCTCTATAGAAAACATCAACTATAAATACAGTGAAAACGCTGTATTATAGTTAATTAAATACAGGAACCAGTTGTATAAGGAGCTGGGATAGTCAGATGTGTCTCACAAAAGGAAAAAAAAAAAACACACACACACACAAACAAATACCGTCCGAACAGATCTTGAAGGCCCAACGGTACCGAATGGCCGTGCAATCGTCAGCCCTTAGGCGCCATCGGATGCGTATATTGAGGGATGGTGGGCACAACTGCATGTTCCTCCTGCCGTGCACGTCTCTGAAGGCATATTTCACCCCTGTCATTTATGGCCTGTGGTGCATCAGATTTCTCTCTTCGCCAGTTTTGAATTGCACCATATTGCCGTGCGCAATATATTTTAAACACCACGTGAACTGTTTACAAACTAAACAGTTTCCGAAATGCTTCCACGCTTAGCCCAGAGCCAATGATCGTGCCCCTTTTTGACGTCAGATTAATCGCTCCGTTTTGAGATTATTACAACGACTGCACTGTTTATCGTGTTCCCCGACATGCTTTATATACCCTCCACTACTAGTGCTGTCACGTGCCGTCTGTGAGTAGTCATTGCACGTTCATGTCGAACATAGGCGATGGTTACAACATTAATGTGCCTGGATGGTGCGCTCGCTTGTAATTTCATACCGTTACGGTCACATTTCAGGTGCCTCGTGCAGGGTGTATGTCCTTACATAGCTTCTCTACAGTGCTGTTACATGACAAACAATGCGACACAGCTTCCTCACGCAACATCCAAAAACTCATGTCCCTAACGTTACCATATTTAGATAGCATCTCTACAGTGTTGTTATATGTCAAACAATGCGACACAGTTTCCTGACACAACATCCAAAAACCCAAGTACGTGACGTTACCATATTTAGGTGTCATATCAGAGAAAATAGCCAAGCTATTTAGAAAAACAGAAATCAGGATCACCTTTGGCACCAAAAACAACTTAAAAAAGACACGGATAAATGACATCTCTCATCCAACAGAGAAACTTAACAAAGCAGGAATTTACAAAATTACATGCAGTCAATGCAACAAATATTACATTGGCCAAAAGGGAAGAAATTTTAAAACCCGATTGAAAGAACACATTGACTGTTTCAGTCTAGGCAAACCGTATAAATCAGCTACAGCGAAACATATAAATGAACCAGGCACAGTGTTACAACTGACAACGATGTCAAATTACTACATAATTTTGAAAAGTATTGGAAAATGGACTTCTTGGAAAAAAAAGGAAATATTCATCCATGGCCTCATGGGGAATTACGAGATCCTGAATGAAATGACAGACTCCCAAATTCACATTTCTTTTCCAGTTTCACTACAGTACTCTTAGAATAATAGATACATAATGTTGTGGACTGGCAAGACAGCCAATCCTCTGTGACGGGTAGCCGAAAGGCACGCGTTTAAACTCACGCAGGATGGCGTGAGGTCTGGAACAGGAAAAGTAATTGAGACTAACAAGTAAAGTACGTAGCTTCTTGAATACTTAACTTTAATCCATAATTGGTGAACATCAGTCTGAGGGTACATGCATCACAAGATAAACAGCAAATGATAATGGCGCCTTGCTAGGTCGTAGCAAATGACGTAGGTGAAGGCTCTGCTAACTATCGTCTCAGCAAATGAGAGCGTAATTTGTCAGTGAACCATCGCTACCAAAGTCGGCTGTACAACTGGGCCGAGTGCTAGGATGTTTCTCTAGACCTTCCGTGTGGCGGCGCTCGGTCTGCAATCACTGACAGTGGCGACACGCGGTCCGACGTATACTAACGGACCGTGACCGATTTAAAGGCTACCACCTAGCAAGTGTGGTGTCTGGCGGTGACACCACACATAACATGACAGTCGTTTAACACTAGCTCCAGCAATAGCTTAGAAATGTGTAAAATAAGTAGTTTATATCGGCCGGCCGCTGTAGGCGAGCAGTTCTAGGCGCTTCAGTCTGGAACCACGCGACCGCTACGGTTGCAGGTTGGAATCCTGCCTCGGGCATGGATGTGTGTGATGTCCTTAGGTTAGTTAGGTTTAATTAGTTCTAAGTTCTAGGGGACTGGTGACATCAGATGTTAAGTCCCACAGTGCTCAGAGCCATTTGAACCATTTTTATATCATGAAGAGTTCAGTAAAATTGTAACAGGTGCTCAATTTGTAATGTAATTTGTCAACCTACATCTGTAATACGATAACAAGACGTGCAGAAGACATGCAAATATCTGACACTATATAGATGGACAAATCAATAGTCAAATTGAAACCAGCTGTATTTCGACCGTCATCTTGTCCACCACACTACAGATTCGTTTGTGATCGTGTTTCCAAGTTACTGCTATGTTAGTGACAATTTGTGAGCAGTGACCAAGAGATCGTGTTTCCAAGTTACTGCAATGTTAGTGACAATTTGTGAGCAGTGACCAAGAGATCGTGTTTCCAAGTTACTGCTATGTTAGTGACAATTTGTGAGCAGTGACCAAGAGATCGTGTTTCCAAGTTACTGCTATGTTAGTGACAATTTGTGAGCAGTGACCAAGAGATCGTGTTTCCAAGTTACTGCTATGTTAGTGACAATTTGTGAGCACTGACCAAGAGAGCCACGGAAATGGAAACACCTCAGCGCATCACAAAGAGACTGCCATGCCAGGAGAACATAGTGAGTGACTGTTACAAAACATTTTCGTGCAAACATCAGTCCAGCTTCCAGAGTCACATCACTTCTTAATAAGTTTTCTCTTCTTCCACAGCATTTATGGGAAGACTACGTAACATCAGTGTGACCTTATTGTAAAGTTGTTTTTGTAATGCCATTTAGCCTGAAGATGAGGTATTCCCTGGAAACATGTCGCTAAATAAATAATACAATAGTTGACAATGTTTGTGACTGGTAGCGGTAGTTTGAAAAAAAGGAAAAAAAAAACTTTACATATTTTTTCAGACAGTCACGGTCGAAAAGTAATGAAAATGGCTTCAAAAGTTACAGGAGTTGTTCCATATATTTATTGAATGTACACCTTCAATGTTCTGATTTGGTGCAGCGGGAGGAGATATAATTAAGGCTGAGTGAGGATTTATATATGTGCTGTTAATACTGACAATAAAAATCTTAAACATTTTAATGTTGTTGCAACTAGGCAAATGAAGCATGTTTATTGATAATAAATAAAGCGCTTGCCTTTTCTACCCATCAATTTACACGTGTTCGATACCAGGAGTTTACTTAACTGTAACATTATTCCACAACAAGTGAGACATAGGAAGCAGTTTTTCAGATACAACACACACACGCACACACAGAATTCATATTTATACACTCTTACTAATCATATTTCGTTAAGTGAAGGTATCGCTCGGCCACGAAGAAGCACAGGCATAGATCTGAAGAATTTGTGTAAATTTCGTGCAGCTATGGCTGGAAGATAGTAGTTAAGGGCCCGATTGTAGCATCGGATGGCAAGCGAGGGTGATGATGTTATTTAGCAAACGATTCTCTGAGGCAGGTTTACGACGCCGCTGTCAGAGCGAGAAGGTACGGCCCATCGCGCACTGTTTACAGGCGGGAAATAATCAGGGCAGCTGTGAACTCCCCTCTCTGCTAAACCATACCTCTCGGTCGTTCTGAGATATTGCTACCGCTGACGTCGTGGGTTTGCAATGATATGGTGTCAGGAAATGGTTGTTTCGCTTTCCAGTACAATACGTTGTGTCATAAACTGTTCGTCCACGTCCAACACTACGTTTTGGTGACAGAGTTGGTTTTGGGGAGTGGTGACTGAGGCAGTAGCACTTGTAATTTGCATGGTACCAGCTCACCAGAATGTAGTGCTGTGAGCCTAAGTTTTATATACGTTACTTTGGATGTTCGCACTCGTTATCTGAGTAGGTTGTGTGAGATAGCCTACAAGATGCTTAAAGATACTTTTCGAAAGCCAGAGGAACCCGTCGACTCATCTTTGTTTAGAGGTGACGGTGGACGTGACAATGTATTGCCAGTGCGGTGTTTATTTTGAAATCTGTCTGGGCAAGAGTTGCCGTCTGCCACCGCTGTAGTAGCTGTTTATTCTGTATGGAGGAGTACTGGTCATCCGTCTAACTATTGTACTGAGTGTAGATGGCCGATGGTACGCCAGAGCAATTAATTTGTGATTATTTTTTTTTTTGTAGCCTGAAATGGGAGTTTGTGTTTAATCTTAAGAAAATAGTTGAATAAAGGTGGATGTAGATACGCAAAATGGTGGAAACATGTGCTGCTACCTAGGATGAAGTTTCTGCTTTTACTCGGCAAATGGTTCAAATTGCTCGAAGCACTATGGGACTTAACATCTGGGGTCATCAGTCCTCTAGACTTAGAACTACTTAAACCTAACTAACCTAAGGACATCACACACATCCGTGTACGAGGCAGGATTCGAACCCGCGATTGTAGCAGCAGACCTGCTGAAACGCCTAGAACCGCTCGGCCACAGCGGACGGCCTAACTCGGCTAGTGCAAGAGTTAACAGAGCAATCTGGAAGCCGGAAGCAGAGAAATTTCGAACTTAATCGTCAGTTAGAGTCTTGTAAACAGAGTCACGCAATCAGAACCGAGGGGAAGTAAGTCAGGACTGAGAGTGCCTTCTGTTCCGTATGACCCGGCAGTGGTCGCGCTGGTTAATCCCTTCTCGGAGAGGGAAGGCGTGACTATTTTCATGAAGGATGTTTTACACGCCGCGGATGCGCATGGTTGGTAAGATGAAGTAACCATGTGTGTTGCTAGTTTGTGTTTGGCGGTGGTCACAAAAGCATATGTTGTCTACTACGAGAAACTGAATAAAGCACATACGTTCCACGAGTGGGCGGCTGGATTTTGCCACCGCTACCAAAAGCAGAACATCGCGCAATTTTTTCGGAAGAAATTCACGTTGTAACGGTAAGGTGAAGTTTCCTAACATAAACGGTAAGGTGGGGTTGGATCAGACCCCACCCTCCAAATATCGCTTTTTCAGGGTAAAATAAAAAATGAATAATGGGAAAAAAGTTTCATTATCATTTAAACACATATAATATTTGTTATAACAACAATGTTTTTTCATTTTTATAGTCAAGTAAGAATATAAAGTACTTTGGACAAAAATAGGAATTTGATTACAAAACAATATCTTAATAGAAATATTCTCTATAAAATTATTGAAAATATAATAAAAATCTATAGATTTAGTCGTCAACTAGGAACTTGAGTGCTTTAGAAATTCTAAAGATAGGAACTAAATGAGAAAAATCTCTTACTAATTGTAGAAAATAATTATAGTGTCAGCAGTTTCTAAATATTAAGTTCTCAATAATAAATGTCTTTGTACACATAATGTAATAGGAACAAATAATAAATGTATTATGTTAGCCTGGAAACGATCACACACAGCCCTGAAAATACTTATTTGGCACAATGTATCAAATCACAGTTTCTTTACAGCCAGGGCATATAATAACTTTATGCTTCCCACATATACAACGATTACACTTACTACAAAAGGCATTCCCCTTCCTATCTTTTGATCTGTTACAAAAATCACATCTTCTTTTCATTAGTGGATGTGGTTGGGTAGGTTTGTCTAATTCGATTGGTTCTTTTTCTAAAAGTTTTCCAGTAGACGAACGGAGCTCACGGGGAAGATGTGTGTTATTCAACCTCTTTTCCATAAGAGGTTTTGTCGAAGAGAGCGCCGGATTTGGAGAAATGATATTCTCGCGTCATTTGAAAAGGTGTCCATTTTGCTTTTGTAAATGATAAACTGTTTGTAGCAGCGATGTCTAAAATAGCGTAAAAGTACCGCATGGGCTATCTTCTCGATTTTCTTTTTGTGGTCCAACTGTGGCAAAGCATATCTAATACATCGACCCCTCCTGTAGTTAGTTCTGCGGTTAAAGGCGCTACAGTCTGGAACCGCAAGACCGCTACGGTCACAGGTTCGAATCCTGCCTCGGGCATGGATGTTTGTGATGTCCTTAGGTTAGTTAGGTTTAACTAGTTCTAAGTTCTAGGGGACTAATGACCTCAGCAGTTGAGTCCCATAGTGCTCAGAGCCACTTGAAACATTTTTGAACCTTTAGTTAGATTGTAGGACTCCACAATTTCAGGCTTATTTGATTTTTCATTTATCTCTCCAGAGAAGTGCGTAGACGATATCAATAAAACTTTTTTATTTTTCTTGGGGGTATATGACACCAAAGTTTTGTCGACCTGATACATACATGTTGAAGAGCCTACTGGAGCGGAAAGTAGCATTGATGGTGGTATTTGCGGTTTGTTCCTCCTCGATGTACCTACAAGTGTGAATTTCTTTTGGAGGAGGGCGTCGGTCACCTCCAGCGAGGAGAACCAATTGTCCGCTGTAATGTTTCTATTAGAACCCCTGATAGATTCCGTCAGGCGCAATACATACTGGGCAGGTAAAGGCAAATCTCCAGGTCTCCTCTTTATTCTGTTGTCCTTGCCAGTGTATGGAATGCCACGCTAGAAATAGAATGTCCTTGCGTCGCATAGTGACATAATTTTCAACCCATATTTGTCGGGTTTCGATGGGATATGTGTTTTGAGTGGACAGGCACCTCGAAAACTTAGTAGAGTCTCATCTACTGTGACATATTTAGATGGACTATAATTTTTTTCACTGTTAGATTCAAACATGTCACACACTTCTCTGAAAGCCATAAGTTTGTCGTTGATTTTTCTGGCCCCTCTGGTGGCTTTATCATAGAAGCGGAGATTTTCTAGAAGAAATGCAAACCTTTCCTTGCACATAGTGCAACGGAATACCGGAGGTCCATAGGTTGCTGAGAACATCTCATCTACACTCAGCATAGAAATTTTTAGGACACCACTCGTGAAGAGAAGGCCCATCAACCCTTTCATTTCAACGCTCTCTGTTGTGAATGAAACCACTGGACCGTAATGTACTTTTGCCTAGATTTCTCGACTTCAAGGTTTGTGTACAAAACAACTTTTTCCATATTTTTCGAATCCATAAATAATAAAAATATTTCCAATTCACTAGTGACCCCCCTTGCTTCCCCACGTGGATCAGGAAATGAGTAATAATATTTGACACTGGTGTCCTAGAAAATTTTGAAGGATGGATTTGTTGGTCCATATTGTCTCTAAGTCTTTACCCAGCTCAAAATTTCTCTCATCATCCACATGTGACTGAGAATTGTCAAACTCGACTGCTCCTGCCGCACAATGAAGTACATCATCTCCGTCATCAGTATTACGTAATGCATCATCCTCGGTTTCTGAACAGTTTTCTGCATCGATATTGTCGCCATCCTCTGACTCAGCCTCCTGTCGGAGAAACTCGTTGTATTTCTCCTCAGGAGTTCTAAGGAGTTGATGAGCCATTTTAGTAAGATACTAGAAGAGAAAACAAAACTTAGATGCAATATAAACATCAATATGGGGTTGAATCCCCGCACAAAAGAAACTAATAAGTGTGACGTAAACAGTAAGGTGGGGTCGGATTTAACCCGAGCGCGGGTATTGTAGGTTTCGGATAGAGAGGGTAGGTCACTCACCAGACTGACGTGGCCTCCTCGGCGTTCTCGGGACGACTGGCTGGCAGGGTAGCTGGAACCACAGCGCTCTCAGAAAAGGGAGCGGGGGTTATAAACAAAACAGACTCGCTGGTGTCGGATCCTACCCCAACCTTACCGTTAGAGGGTTAAGCACGTTGTTTATGCAGGTTGACGAGTCTGTGGAAGCTTTCTCGGGTAGAATCCGTAAGCCAAAAGCAAAGACATACGTTCAGATCCAGAATGCAGAAGCTAATAGGGTAGGCGGAGAATAGTGTGGAAGATGTTTACTTGGTTGATATACCCGCTTAAATGTCACGGAGGATACGGATGGAGAACCTAGAGGACTTACAGTCAGTTGTTAGGATCTAAACACTTACAGACGAGGTGGATATGGCCACAAAGCAGAGAGTGGACCACCGCGGGATCGCTTTTTAAATCGAGCCGCCTGAAGATACGCCGAAACAGCGTTTACCGTCCCAGCAGGACATTTTCATTACATACACGTGCCATTTGGACTTAAGAACGTACCGGAAACTTTTCAGCTTTTCAACGGTTGGTAGATGGGGTACTGAGAGGATGAAAGCCAGAAACTTGGCTGGTCTATCTCAATGATATAACTGTCTATTCAATGGATTTGCCGGAGCATTTGACACATTTGCAGGATGTCTTTATTAGACTACGATCGGCACGTTTAATGTTAATTGTGGACGAGTGCCATTTTGTGCAAACTCAAGTAACTATCTGGGGCACATGATTAGTGAGAATGACGTACTGATCGATCCTCGTCTCATAGACGCAGTTCAAAATTATCCGATACCACAAGCAACTAAGTTCACTGGCCTGTGCAGTTACTATAGATGATTCCTGAAGAACATTATAAAAATAGCCGGTCTGCAACAGATTCCACAGCAGCTCCAATAAATCCTGCATACTTGTCGATTTTACAAGATTGGCGTGGCATATTCATTACGGCACACATTGTTTCAGCTGCCGTGTGTCCTTTACCAATAGCTCTCAATCAGTCAAACCACCTAACATTTACTTCAAAATAATTAGCTTTACACTTACCAGAATACCAAAATGAATGAGTATATTTGCAACTAGCACAATTAGTGATACGTTTCCCGGCTACTCAATTAGATACCTTACTGTCTTCATGTGTTACTTTTTGAGAGACTTACCAATCTATTCCTAGGAAAACCTTCAGTGATTACTTCCTCACCCCGCTTCCGGCCCTACACACATGTAACTAGGTGCCTCGTGACTACATCATATAGGTTCTTCACAACATGTCAGTGACACGTGCTGCCCTGATTACTTCACTCTTGCATAGAGTGCCCACCGGGCCGTGCCTTCTTGCCTGCGACCGATGTCGTAGAACTACCTCGCAGGAAGATTTACTAAATATCAACACCTCCTGTTGTAAAATATGTGGAGGGCCAGTTCGTTTACGCTCGTCCTTGCAGACGTGCTACACACGTCACAGCTAAGTGGACGCCGCGTGAACTGGCCGCGCCGGTAGCCCAGGACACGGATGACTGCTCCCTCAAGGGCAACTTGCGGAGCACCGAAGGGAAACAGCCGTTCGCCGTCATTGTAGTGACTTCCCTGATTAAGGCAGCACCGGCCGTCTACTCAAAGCAGGTCGGTGAGTGACCGCCGACAGCTCTGCATCCGGGACGCCGTGAGTTCTCGCCCTGGCCCCGCCCATGCTTACGGCAGCTTGAAATCCGCCAG
The DNA here is from genome assembly GCF_021461385.2 of Schistocerca piceifrons. Classification (NCBI taxonomy): domain Eukaryota; kingdom Metazoa; phylum Arthropoda; class Insecta; order Orthoptera; family Acrididae; genus Schistocerca; species Schistocerca piceifrons. The sequence goes on from NC_060138.1 coordinate 51,273,781, forward strand.
ACAATGTTACCGGACAGCGGAGGCAAGCAGCCGTTTTGCTCCTCGCACCTGTACGGCTCCAAGGTGCGGCCCACCCCGCCACAGCTGTGGTACGCCCGTTCAGTGAAGTTTCAGCGGGCCGGTTGGCGGCCGAATCCGTCACCAGAGGTCGTAGATTTGCCTGCAACTTAAATAATAGATGCAGGCTGAATGGCTACACGACTGTCCGATTTGAGCCTCCAGGCTTGCTTATTTATATGTCATTCAGTCTAGACACTGAGCACGTGGTGAAGGAACCTATGGAGATATTTGGAAAGAGAAATAAAGTTCGGGGGCAGATATGAAAACTGTGAGGTTTCCCAATGACACTACAATCCCGTCAGCGATGTTGAAATACTGGGACGAGCAGGTTAACGGGATGGTTAACGACTTGATGTTATGTGATCACCGTCAACATAAGTAAATCATAGCTAGCGGAAAGTAGATGAATTAAATCATGCGATCTGTTTTTTAATTATTATTATTTGGGCAGAAAAAGAAATAACAACAGCCGAAGTAGTAAGCATAAAAACTGCATGCAGGAAACAATAAGAAATGCATTTCTCAAATGGAGAATGTTCTTAACAACGACTATACATCTAACGAGGGGAGAACGTGCATGCCACAACCCGATTTCCCAGAAACTTCGCTCACTGAAAGAGAGTGAAACTAAGCAACCACGTGCCCCAGCTTATTCGTATGCATTCGACAGTTTCTGGAAAAACGTCAATGTTTTCGAGGTATTTTAAAGATACTTTATACGTCTTTGAGTGCGCGATCTTTGCAGACGAAGTGGCGGCACAGTGGTTAGCGTCGGGGGATGTTAGTTTTGCGCCTCGTGTTCGAAACCTGATTATTACTTTTATTTTTGTTTTATGTATATTTCCATGCCTGTAGAACATACCACACAAATGTCTTCCAGTGTATACTGATATAACGTTCTCCTTTACGTCAGGTGAATCAATTAAAAAGTAGACAAAACTATTCGAAATTGTTTTTGGTGTATCTCTTGTCGTGTATCTTGATTAATAATGAGTTGCAAGCACCTGTTTCCGGAAAAGTGATGGCCGAGCGGTTCTAGGTGCTTTAGTCTGGAACCGCGCGACCGCTACAGTCACATGTTCCAATCCTGCCTCGCTCATGGATGTGTGTCATGTCCTTAGATTAGTTAAGTTTAAGTAGCTCTAATTTCTTGGGGTATGATGACCTCAGATGTTAAGTCCCATAGTGCTCAGAGCAATTTCTACCATTTGAACCGGAAAAGTGATGCGTTATACATGGTTAGCTGCGAATTTATGTCAACGTGAGAAATCTTCAGTAGTGCTAACGACATTTCTTTTCCAAAAGTGTTTCATGCGAAGAAATGTCACTGTGGCAAACCTGCCTCCGTACTATGCTTGTGGTGTTCAGAACTTTGTTCTGATTGTTTGTATGATCGGTATCCAAGGGAGTGGATCATATTTTCCTGAAGAATAGACATATGAATGAAATATAAGAATTAATATAAACTTTGATATGAGAATGAAATATCAAAACATGAGAGTTTAAAAAGATTGTAATCACTCAACATACGATACACACATACATTATATAATAAACGTGTAATACTTAAGCTGAAATCCAGTTGTAATTTTATAACAAATATAAAGGCTTTGTATCCTTAATTGGATAAAGGACATTCGTGTAGTAACCTTCTACGGACAAGGGTAAAGAGATGGAAACAATAAAACAACATAAGATAAAATAAAACAATAATCTGGTTTCGAACAGGGGGAGCAAAATTACAAAACCGCTACGCTCACCACGGAGCCAGCTTTTGGTCTGGCTATATTGCGCTGTAAAAGCCACTTGAAGCATTTCTAAAATACCTCAAAAACAGTGACTGTCGTTTTATCAGAAACGGTCGAGTATCTACGAATAAACCGAGAAACGTGTTCGCCTATTTTTAATCCGGTTCCACTGATCGAAGACCTGGGAAATCGGTGGATGGTTGGCATTAGCTGTGTTGTCCTCGTAAATGTTAGGAAGTATTTTGTCAAGACATTGTTTTTAATGCAGACTTGGCTTCAAGGGAAACGGTGAAGATTAACGTTTCAGATATGAAGAGAATCGGACACTATGGAATGTGGTGCCACAAAGCTGAATATTTGCTGGATAGCTCAGATGACGAATGAAGGGATAGCTACTGAATCGAACTGGGGAAGTGTGACAGGTATAAGACACGAATTTCCTAAAATAAGGTTTCGGTTGATGCTGGGAAAGGGCTCGTCAACTTGGTGAGACAGAAAATTTGAGGAAAGAACTGCTGAGGGAGACCGAAGCTTGAGCACGGTAAGTAGGATGAAATGGACATGAATTATAGAAGGAATGCTGACATGAAGAGGCTTGCACAGGGCAGACAAGCGTGGAGCGCTGAATCAAACTAATCTTCGGACTGAAGACCTCACAACGATAGGCTTGTGTTCTTGCTGAACATTTTGCTGAAGCATTTGTCAGCCGCCATCGGCTCACTTCAAATACCCAGAATGTCTCTCTATCACAGAGATGTCTTTACGAAGACTTTGGCTACGTCCATGACTGAAAGAACCAATACTATCGTGAATACACGAGAATACGATTCGAGGACAGGAATTTTCTGGGATGTGGCTAGCTGCATGCATGGAATTATGCATTTCTTCACATCTTTCTCATTGTCATCACATTTGTAACATCCAAGAAAGTTGGTTACATCTGAAGAGAATGTCGCTAACAAATGTTTCAGAATCACTCATCCATTCTTGGAAGTGAGTTGTAACGATCATGTTCTATCTTACGGATCTATAACCACTCTTTGATTCACTTTCGCTTAATGAACTCCGATTAGGTGTTACATAGCAACCAAAAAACCTCAAGAACTTTGCTTACTGCTTTTATGGAGACTTTCATTAGCTCCATCTCGATATGGTGAGGTGACATCGTACCTTTGTTATACTGAACATGCGGTACACTAAGAATATGTTTGCTTTATAGAGACATATTGTAAATGAGTTGCAATTTCTACACTAGGTAATGGTACTTGCTAATCTATTGACTCGGCATGTCCTATCTGGCTGCCCATCAGGACAATGATTACCATCAAATCTCGAAAGGTACACGGTTGTATTGGCGAATTTTCAAAATGTGGCGAAATACTGTTGTGCGTCTCTTTCGAAAGGGTGGAGGGGGAGGGGGGTTCGGTTCTGTAAGATCAGCTCTAGCAGTCTTTTAAATTCCCGCTATAGATGTCCAAATTTTCCTCAGAACGTGTGGTACAGCTACCTCAATGGTCAATGTGATTTTTAGGTTTTGGCATGTACTAAAGCAAAATTATTTCGTTTCAACAATGGCCACAGGGCCGAAACTGCAGAAGTAGAATGTGCCAATAAACCATTTTTCTGTCAATAGGCAACCATGATATCATGTACAAAATTTTAGATTATTATGAGTCCCACCTATGAGAAATTACAGTCACTTCTTGTCTCAGTAGTACTATGATGAAAATCAGACACTTGTAATGCAGGGTAATTTTAGAACAGGCATCTGGATGCAAGCATTAATGTGGCTCCTGACGACGGATTTGCAACAAGCGATATGGTGACTTTCTATCTCGGTTCACTTAATTGCCAGTAATCTTGCAGCCGTTATCTGAGAGCTCTTAAAACAGGTCCCTCATATTCGACTATAACATACAGGGGCCGTTCAAAAAGAAACGAGTCGGAGGCATAATTACAGAAACCAGTACCTGTAAGTTATAAGTGTTGACCGCGGCTGTTGAGACACTTGCCACCCTGTGACACAAGGTGGTGAATGGCTGTCTCGTAAAATCTCCCTGTGATAATACCACTTTTGTTCCTCTTAAAAGGGCTCTGAGGGGGAAACGATTCATGTCGGACGACGACGACCAGCTGTACGTGCGGAACTGGTTGCCATCGCAGCCCCAGGAATTTTATAAGACAGCCATTCACCGCTTTGTGTCACAGTGAGACAAGTGTCTCAACATCCAGGGTCAATACTTCTAAGATACAGAACTTGTTTCTGTGATTATGCCTCCGGCTCATTTCGTTTTGAACGCATACAATACTCCATATTAAATACATAATGTTGAGGTGCATTAATGTTAACAGTTGTTACTATGTAGTGAAGAAACAAAGCAAGATAATGAAAATATAATTAAATGAAACAACATAAAATAAACGAAATATAACTATAGACCTAGGTGATTAACAGTTACTATTCCTATAAGTGTTGGTACGCGTCTTCGAAGAGCTCGAGGTATGCTGACAAACAAAAAATATACCGACATCTAGACCTGTTGTTACTACAGAATTCTACATTGCTCCCACTTGTGCTCTGGCTATCCTCGAATCTACCCATATGCTCAGGATCATCATTGATTTTCCTTTTCTGAATTTACTTTGTAGATTTTATAAGTTCCTACCACTTCCTACTAGGGAGGTGACACTTCTTGTTAGCCTACGACTTCGGATTTATTGACGTTAGATTGATACTCGGAGCGCCCACTTGATATTAAGGACTGAAATTTGAGGAGTTGCGATTCTCATATTCGATTCGAAATTCGTTTCACTGTTGATTAAATTTTCAATTCTGTATAGTCCTTCTCTACCTGGAAATGGAAGCAACAGAAAACGACATAATCAACGGAATCTTCATTTCCGCGTACAAATATTGGTCTATTACTACATCTCACTCGATATATTAGTAGATGCATCACACCTCAAGTAGCAACTACACTCCTGGAAATTGAAATAAGAACACCGTGAATTCATTGTCCCAGGAAGGGGAAACTTTATTGACACATTCCTGGGGTCAGATACATCACATGATCACACTGACAGAACCACAGGCTCATAGACACAGGCAACAGAGCATGCACAATGTCGGCACCAGGACAGTGTATATCCACCTTTCGCAGCAATGCAGGCTGCTATTCTCCCATGGAGACGATCGTAGAGATGCTGGATGTAGTCCTGTGGAACGACTTGCCACGCCATTTCCACCTGGCGCCTCAGTTGGGCCAGCGTTCGTGCTGGACGTGCAGACCGCGTGAGACGACGCTTCATCCAGTCCCAAACATGCTCAATGGGGGACAGATCCGGAGATCTTGCTGGCCAGGGTAGTTGACTTACACCTTCTAGAGCACGTTGGGTGGCACGGGATACATGCGGAAGTGCATTGTCCTGTTGGAACAGCAAGTTCCCTTGCCGGTCTAGGAATGGTAGAACGATGGGTTCGATGACGGTTTGGATGTACCGTGCACTATTCAGTGTCCCCTCGACGATCACCAGTGGTGTACGGCCAGTGTAGGAAATCGCTCCCCACACCATGAGGCCGGGTGTTGGCCCTGTGTGCCTCGGTCGTATGCAGTCCTGATTGTGGCGCTCACCTGCACGGCGCCAAACACGCATACGACCATCATTGGCACCAAGGCAGAAGCGACTCTCATCGCTGAAGACGACACGTCTCCATTCGTCCCTCCATTCACGCCTGTCGCGACACCACTGGAGGCGGGCTGCACGATGTTGGGGCGTGAGCGGAAGACGGCCTAACGGTGTGCGGGACCGTAGCCCAGCTTCATGGAGACGGTTGCGAATGGTCCTCGCCGATACCCCAGGAGCAACAGTGTCCCTAATTTGCTGGGAAGTGGCGGTGCGGTCCCCTACGGCACTGCGTAGGATCCTACGGTCCTGGCGTGCATCCGTGCATCACTGCGGTCCGGTCCCAGGTCGACGGGCACGTGCACCTTCCGCCGACCACTGGCGACAACATCGATGTACTGTGGAGACCCCACACCCCACGTGTTGAGCTATTCGGCGTACGTCCACCTGGCCTCCCGCATGCCCACTATACGCCCTCGCTCAAAGTCCGTCAACTGCACATACGGTTCACGTCCACGCTGTCACGGCATGCTACCAGTGTTAAAGACTGCGATGGAGCTCCGTATGCCACGGAAAACTGGCTGACACTGACGGCGGCGGTGCACAAATGCTGCGCAGCTAGCGCCATTCGACGGCCAACACCGCGGTTCCTGGTGTGTCCGCTGTGCCGTGCGTGTGATCATTGCTTGTACAGCCCTCTCGCAGTGTCTGGAGCAAGTATGGTGGGTCTGACACACCGGTGTCAATGTGTTCTTTTTTCCATTTCCAGAAGTGTATTTTGCGGTACTGTCAAATCTTACCCGAAGTGGTCGTGGCAAATTTGAATGGATTTGTTCCATCAAGCTGCCTCTGAAGAAACATTTTGCAATCATAGCCAGTAACCAGTACGCTGAGGTTCACCAGTGCCTTTAGCAAAACAGCTGTTGTAGGTGATTCTCGTGATAAACACATGGATATCGTGTTACGTTAAGGGACAATATCGATTCAGCTGGGACGTGAAAAATATGAGTGAGTACACTAGATGATCGGAGGCCGTGTATCTAACGGCTAATCATTACATTAGACGAAAGTCAGTCTGACTTGGTGATTAGAAGCACTACATTTTCCCAAGCATCTGGAACAGGCTCAATGTAGTCTTCCCGCACAAATCCGACAAAAGACTTTATCAAACTGATAGACATCGATCAAAAGAGAGTGAACTGTCCTCTGCAGGCTGTTTCAAAGACTCATCCACACTACGACTACGTTATTCAATTCTCTCTCGTGTGAAAGACACATGTTAGAATTTTTGACCACATCGATTACAAAATATTTATTTCCAGATTTATTAAACGTTTATCGCTTTTTCACCTTATGCTCATTTCGGCTTCGGTCGTATAGAGCTGCACAAGAACGGCTTAAAATCGCAAAAACTAATTATTTCATTTCATTTATTTTGCTGGGAAGAAAAGTTCGGAATATCACTCGAAACCTACGGAAATTTCCATCCTATTTACGTAATTAATCACAACTACATGCAAAGCACTGCACAGGAATACTCCGCAAAAAGTGACAACTAGTCTTATCCTGCTGGGGAAAAAATTATACCACTCTAAACCTGCGACAGAAACACTCAACCTCTTCCCTACACCTACAAGCTAGGGAGAAAAACGTTCAACTGACTAGATCCGGGCACCAAACAGAGATGTCTTAAAAATAATTGTATTATCTGGAAGCAAATAGTATCTACCCCGGTTTGACGACAGAGTTTACTACACACACCTACTAAAACTCGCCCTCAGCGAAGCTGTCGCAGCTGATGGAAAAGAAAAGCATCACAGTACTGGGGGAAATTGTCGTCCTAGTAGATTGCGTTCTTATCCATATAAAATCAAAAACTACAGGATGGAGCTACTACACTAACAGTCTCGCGACCCGCGCCCGTGTCCCAGCCGAAAGTCTCGCCAAAATGCCTCGTAGGCGTAATGGCTGCTGCCAAGGCGAAAGTCCCAGCCGGCCACCGCCTGCATTGATATGGTCACGCGCCTCACCAATACAATAGCAGGTATAGAGATAACAGCATGGCTTTCCCCCAAATGCATCATGATCGTCTAAATGTATAGTGATGCAGCCGTCCCTAATGGCTATGAGGCACCGCCCTCACAGACATCAACCCCTCTCGTTCTGAGATGGAAAACACTTCGTTTGATGTGAGGTGGTACGCTCGAGCAGGGACGGGACAAGAGCCACAGTATCATATCCAACTCACCCACTTTTCTGCGCTAGATTATTTATTTAATATCATCTTGGCTCCTATAATACAGAAACTATTGAGAAACGAATATTCCTGACCATAACAAATATCCTCATTCCACAAAAATAGACAAAGTCCAGTTTAATTTAGTTTTATGAACAAAATGTTCGACTGATTAACTTGTCACGTCTGCAAAGAAATTTATGTGGAAACTCGATAGAGAAAATAGAGCAAACCGATAATTCCACTCACGAATACAGATGTCAGTGATGTAGCAAATTCCAAATAACAACCTATAATTTTGCAAAGTGAGATAACGTCTTTCTCGTATCTAGAGAACCGGCAAACGTGTTTTCCATGTGCTAGGTGCACAGACCACAATCGATCTTCTCTCAACTAAATAAAGAAGTCAAGTGTGAAGAAGCAGTCAACGAAACAATTTACACTGTAGGGAATAATGGCCCAGTGGAAACACACGTCCATATTGAATCTTGTCAAATATATACTTGATCACGAAAGCTGGCCCACACATACTAATTATTAGTTTGCTTAGAGGACTAGCAGTTAAGTCAACTACATTCCCGCATTCCAACAGTTCTCTCCATTCTTACGGTCCCTGCTGTTAGTGGGAAACGTGAATTATTCCCACCACAGGCCACGCATGGACAGAATCATCCTATGAAATCGGTCACATATATGAAGGGCTTATTTCAGTAGTGGTACAAGTCCAATTCTGTTCATTATGACATACAGAGTCCTACAGTTAAATGAGCGCTGAAAAATCTGCAGTTGAGATACCAGAAATATTCAAGCGTGTGGCTTCTTGCTAGAGGTGAACCTTTCTTTCTGCTTGTTTGGACCATTTGTCAGAAGCATTATAAACGTAAAAGTGGAGGTAATGGACTTGTACCACTATTGAAATAAGCCCTTCATATATTTGATCGCTATACATACCATTAAAACTTACGATTGCGGTTTCTGTTGAATGTCATTCGACAGTGAGTGAAGTATTGGATATACACCCTGCTGACGGCTGTGGCTCTGGAAATACAAATATCTGTACCAATCTTATGACTTGACACACTCCTCCCTTCGCCATCACAGTACTGCACGTCAAATCCATAGCTTCCCTACGAGTGGACATAGTCATTTCCTTTGCACATGTCTGAACACAAACACATATTTTATACGTCTCATGCTCAAGGTAAACCTATTACACATCCACTACCACTAAGTATAATACTTCGTCAATAACTGATTGCCGGTGATACGAAAAAACAATGACCGAAAATCAACCGTGGGTGGACCTGTCTAGTAAGTTTTCTTGCGAGTGGTACCACTGTGTCCTAGAAAGAGAGACGTAATCGTCTTACAAAAACCGAGATGTTAAAATACACAACCATCACAAGCTGTCTTGGTTCTAAAGGTAGATACAAGTACCCATGTTAAAAGCTATACCCGATTTACAAATATAAGTATAGCGTTACCTCTGAATGAAATGGTTTTGTGCCCAAACAAATACCGTGGCAGTGAATATAGATGTTGATCACTGGGGTATATACCGTAGTATCGGACCAGAAGTATGGTTACATGTTGGCCAACAGCGCAAGCCCGTAATAAAATTACCCAATTAAGAAAGTGATTCAGAAAAGGAATGTGGTATGAAACCTGTATTTTCACCCCCCTCAAGCCATCGCTGCTAGATATTGCTCCAGTGTTTGTAATGTCTCGAAGCCATGTCAGATGCTCATTGATATATCGACTGGGCTGTAGGCGAGGCTTGATTGAGAAGGATAACAATTACTGCATGATGTGCTGATTAAGTTCATAAGAAATGTACACTTGCTTTTAAGATCTCTAGAGCTACGCTGTCTGCTAGAAATGCCATCTGGGATTTGGAATCAATTCATCCCGTTCAAGCACATACCAGCGTAGGGTCCTATGGAGAAGTCCTTTAGTGATTACAGAAACTAGTGAATCATATTTCTGGCACTCTCATATCTCCGAACGAGTCACCTTTCTCGAACCTATCTGCTACAATAAAATTCCAACCACGTTTTACGTAGCCTTGCAACTGCTGCCATTTCTACAGCTTTACACATGTAATTACTCCAATTTATGTCAGAATTGAGTAGGAGTCAGGAAAATTAATCCACCACCATCTGCAGCCGATGCAGGTACAAACTAAGCTGCGTTACTGTGACAGGACTGTGTTTTGACCATTCGATGGAAGTAGGAACTGTGAGAAGGACAAGGATTTTTGCTACTGCGCAGTGGTGCATCCCCAAACTACATCCAAGTACCACAGATCCGAGTCCTTTCACATCTATCTTGACGTGCAGTACTGTGATGGCGAAGGGAGGAGTGTCATGTCATAAGATGCTATCTTCGTTATTATGTACCATCTAACAGAGAAATATTAAGAACAATAAAAGCTCCACTAACTTCATCCGATTGAGAATTCGATAAGATTTTTACCGCATCTCTCTCCACCCATAAATCGAAAACAAATGCTGCATGCATGCAGGCATCGAGCACATGTGAAGATCCTATTAAATATACAGGTATTGAGCAACTGCCCAGACCAGTTTAAAGTTAGAGGAATGTGTCACCTTTCATCACACTTGAGATATAAGTCCTCTGAGGAGTGACAGGTTTACCGTTAACGATCTTAAATGCACAGTGCTTTAAATCACATACAGAACATGTGGCTGTATACGAGTCAAAGGGAGGCTATGTCATGTGACTCATACATCCTGACAGAACAGTGGAAAAATTTACTTGCAGCAACTTCTCTCTCTCTAGAATGCATCATCAGTCTACCATTAAATCGCACCTCGTGACAGCTCCATGTCAATCGATAACCCTGCCCACTCATTCTTATCCTTTAACGCAGGTGCTTGTAAGTTTAGCGGTGGATGGTTTTCTGCCTTCCTGAAAAGCGTCAAATACTGTAGTCAACTCGTGTGTATCACTACTACCTCAACAGACATACGGTATTAACGCTGCCTCGGCGGAAAAAGTGGACACCATCCCTGATTCCCTTCACTTCCTTTGTGAAGTTTTCTTGGATTCCTCTTGCTGCCGCACACTTGCTCTCATGTTCAAATTGTTCTGCGCCAGCCAGAAGATATGCAAGTATTTCCTCAATTACACTGCATTTCGGTGTACATACCTATTCCCCTTAATTTTTGCGCTTCTATCGATTTTATGTCAGTTCTATCCATGCAATCGTGAGATAACCTCTCCTTCTGTGTACTAAAATTCCTTGTAAATGTAATACAGCTGCCGACACCTATCCCAAATGCACTGATCAGGTGTAGTATAGCATTGTACTCGATTGTATCCAGTCACCTCAACATTTGGAGAGCTTTTCGTTTGTTTTCTGTATGACTTTCGCCTAGGCGCCAGCCAGCACGTCCGCAAGGCATTTTGGCAAGGCTTTCGGCTGGGGCACTGGAAAGCACAGGGGCCGCAAGACTGTCAGCGTAGTAGCTGCATCCCATAGTTTGTGACTGTATACGGACGATTTCCCCCAGTACTGTGATGCTTTTTTTCCCATCAGCTGTGATAACGTGTATTTGCTTTGGTTAGGGCGACTTTTAGTAAGTGTGTGTAGCGAACTCTGACTTCAAACAGGGATAGATGCTATTTTCTTGCAGATAATATACTGTTTTACACTCATTTCTGTCAAACACTAGGATCTAGTCAGTAGAACGATTTTTCCCCTAGATGGTAGGGGTAGGGTAGAGTTTGAATGTTTCTGCCGCTGGTTTCGAGTAGTGTAATTTGTTTCCCAGCAGGATAAAACTAGTTGTCTGTTTTAGCGGAGTACTATGCATATAGCTGTGTAATAAGGGCGGATCTTTGTGATTAATTATGTGACTAGGATGGATATTTATAAATTTGGAATGGGATCTCGAAATTTTTTTCCCAGCGGGATGAGTTGTATGATATATTTCGTTTTTGAGATTTTAAGAGGTTCTTGTGCAGTGATATGCATATAGTTGTGAAATTAGGACCGATCTTAGTGATTTATGAAGTTATTAGGTTGGATAATTGAGATTGTTTGTTGAGCAAAATAAAGAAATTACACAAGCCTAAGCTTCCTCTCCCGTATGTGGACATTTTCCATGTGCTAGGGGCTGCACTTAGGCTTTCCATTCAGTCGAATCAGTGTTCAAGTCGCCGATCAGTTGCGCTTTTTATGTGCACTAAGTCTTTGAGCACTGAATTATTTTCGGGTGTTTATGCATTGTGAGCGTGTTCGCAGGCATTATTTCGGTGATGTACGAGTTGTTTGCAAGTCTGTATGTTGTGTAGTGCACGTCTGTTTGGTAATTTATAAGTTTCTTGGGTTTCTTCACAGCAGGGTAATGCATTATTTACGAGTAGTTTCCAGGTCTGTAAACTGTATATTGTGACTGCAAGCACATCGGGGTGAGTGTTTTGCATTAGCGTAATAAATAAATTAGAAGTCCGACGGTAAATAAATTGTTCAAAAAATAAATAAAGTACACTGCTTCCTCTCTCCAGCACCCCAGAACTGGATGATTCCTTTGGGTGAATGTCTTGTATCAGCTTCACACATGAACTGAGTGACATTTGTCCCTAAATAAATTGATAAATAAGTAAATAAACTACACTCATTCCTCTCTCCAGATTTCATTTCCAGCAGTTTTACCCCTCCAGACGGCTGTGGGGTTGAAGAAGCTGTGGGAGACTTGCACGTGATCTCGTCATTCGCTTATGGACTGAACTGCACCATCACGTGCAGCTCCCTGTAGCGGTGAACTCGTGAACTAGGTCAATTCCTTGGTCTGGTGGATCAGAAATATGTGTCTCTTGTGCGGTGGGAACACATACGTAGGTGTCAGAAATGACAGTCCGTTCCCGCAGCGACAGATGTCTTCATGCATTGCGTAATGCATCTTTAATGAAAAACATTTATTTGCAGGACCCTACTCTTCCTCTTGATAAGTTCAAGCGTTAATGCTCGCTTCTATTCTTCATGTAGTGAGCTCTGGATACACTCCTCGGAAAAATTAGTGCATGTAATACAGCTATTAAAGTCCCCATCTGTCTGGCACCAACATCTCGCTAACAGGACACTGTCAGCTCAACAAGCACTGATATATCTGCCTTTTTTGGTCGTAACACTGATTTAGTGCTGTAGGTTGATTGTAAATTTAAACAAATTTATACAAAATTATACAAATTTAATGAATTTACGGATTTAAACAACTTATATTCGAATTGAATGACATCTTGAGAAGCCTTCATTGGCGGAAGACCCATACCAATTCCCCTCAGCTGCAGGAGTAAGCTCTTAGAGAAAAATTCGAAATTCCCGCGCATTTTCCAAGAGGATGACGCGCCTGTAGCCCATGGCGAACACACTTGATGGCGCTACTGCCTCTAATTCTTTAAATAAAGGCTTGTGTCCAGCACAGGCGGAGTGCTTTTCCCACCAGTTCTTAGGAAGGGGTGGCGGTCGGGTGACTTAGGTGATTTGAGGTAGCCCAACTGCCATCCCTTTCCCACCATTTTCTTATGTTAGTAGAGATAGCCCAAGTGCCCTTTCTTTCCCGCCCTTTTCTCAACTTAGTAGAGGTAGGCCAGTTGACCTATCTTCCCTCCAAAATTCATACTTCCAGCTGGGGAGGGGGTGTGGCTCTTTCCTGCCAAGAGCTGCTCTCTTGGGTAACAGTACTCAAGTCGTCAGCTGACGTCACGGCAGCCATTTTGAATGATGTCAAAAGCATCATCAGCTGACGTTACGTCACGTCACAATCTTGCTTCATCATATGACGTCACGTCCACCATCTTGGATAACAGGTCTTTGGGGCCACACCGGTCTAGCCCACCTACTGTAGGTGTCAGGGCTGCTGCCGATTATCTTAGTGTTCTTAGAAATACACTGAAAAGAAGATTAAACTCACTGTAGGGCATCAGCTGGTATTTTGACACCTGAAGATAGGTTTTTGAAACTAACATTTGAAAAAAATTTAGGCGCAATGCTAGTTGCGCATGTAAGAGATACCAGGCGTATGCGGATAGCTGACATCTAGTTTCTAAAATATTACGATCATGCAGAACATTTAAGAGCGTCTTAGAGATCGAAAGGAGGAAGGAAATCAGCGGATACAGATTTTTGTCAAACTTTTAACAGGAAGAAAAGGCTGGAATCACGTTTAACAGACCACAAATTGAATAGTTCATTTACTAATTGCTTGTTACTATCTTATAGCCTCGATATGCAAACAAATCGATGTTTGTAAACTATAAAGGCACATTTGTATTTCAAGAAACCTGAAATTTTTTATATGTCCCATCCACCCGACACTTTTCTTAAATTATCCAGTTGTATGTCTTAGAAAATCATTTCTTGCTGTGCATAGCTTTGGCCAAAAATATTTTTTCTCTATTTACACCAAAACGAATGGTCATGTAGATAGTTTACATAGTTATTCGTTATGTTTAAACAACAGCAAAAGTTTTAAGCCAGTTTTGGTTTATCGGCCCATGCCATTTGCCTGTCGTCCACTGAGGAGTCCTAGTGTTCCCCACCAATTACTGGAGGAGGAATAATTCATACTCTAGATGTTCGCTGATTCATCTGAGAGACTGCTTTAGACCTTAAACTCGGCTCCAAAACACCATTTATTTTCGGAATGTTGCTGAAAATAGTGAGCCGTGGTTTCATGACAAGTATGAGGGCAAAGGTCTGCGCCAAATCAGCCCCATTATAAGGGTACCGAATATGGCGTCAGACGTCAAGTGACATTCCAGACGAAATTAGATTTAATATGCACCAGTTTTCACCCTCTGCTTTCCATTGCCACTAGTAGAGCCTTATCCATATCGACAAGACCCTTCTCTCCAGCCATGACTACACTTCCCTAATCCGCTCTGTTACCGGCCTAACGTTAGAACTCGTGAATGACCAGCTAACACACCCTCTGTACCTTTCCGGTTTCGGCTGTCCAACGGAAGAGGCAATCCGTTTTGGCTCAGGTGGTTTATCAACGCTAAGCAGTACCTCATGCTAGTTGCTAAGGTGTCAAAAGACAGCCGTATGGTCAGTTACCATCGTCACAATCTGTGCGAAGATACATGAACAAAACACTGTCCGACATTGACCCTCGACTGAGGACAAAATGTGCAGATGTTGCTCTTCGGTTGATTACGTACACTACTGGCCATAAAAATTGCTACAGCACGAAGATGACGTGCTACAGACGCGAAATTTAACCGCTAGGAAGAAGATGCTGTTATATGCAAATGATTAGCTTTTCAGATCATTCACACAAAGGTGGTGCCGGTGGCGACACCTACAACGTGCTGACATGAGGAAAGATTCCAACCTATATCTCATACACAAACAGCAGTTACCGGCGTTTCCTGGTGAAACGATGTTGTGATGCCTCGTGTGAGGAGGAGAAATGCGTACCATCACGTTGCCTACTTTGATAAAGGCCGGATTGTAGCCTATCGCGATTGCGGTTTATCGTATCGCGACATTGCTGCTCGCGTTGGTCGGGATCCAATGACTGTTAGCAGAATATGGAATCAGTGGGTTCAGGAGGGTAATACGGAACGCCGAGCTGCATCCCAACGGCCTCGTATCACTAGCAGTCGAGATGACAGGCATCTTATCCGCATGGTTGTAACGGATCGTGCAGCCACGTCTTTATCCATAAGTCAACAGATGGGGACGTTTGCAAGACAACAACCATCAGCACGCACACTTCGACGACGTTTGCAGCAGCATGGATTATCAGCTGGGAGACCATGGCTGCGGTTACCCTTGACGCTGCATCACAGACAGGAGCGCCTGCGATGGTGTACTCAACAAGGAACCTGGATGCACGAATAGCAAAACGTCATTTTTTCGGATGAATCCAGGTTCTATTTATAGCATCATGATGGTCGCTTCCTTTTTGGGAGACATCGAGGTGAACGCAGATTGGAAGCGTGTATTCGTCATCGCCATACTGGCGTATCACCCGGCGTGATGGTACGGGATGCCTTTGTTTACACGTCTCGGTCAGCTCTTGCTCGCATTGACGGCACTTTGAACAGTGGACGTTATATTTCAGATGTCTTACGACCCGTGGCTCTACCCTTCACTCGATCCCAGAGAATCCCTACATTTCAGCAGGATAGTGCACGACCGCATGTTGCAGGTCCTGTAAGAGCCTTTCTGGATACAGAAAATGTTCGACTCCTGCCCTGGCCAGCACATTCTCCAGATCTCTCACCAACTGAAAACGTGTGGTCAATGGTGGCCGAGCAACTGGCTCGTCACAATACGCCAGTCACTACTCTTGATGAACTGTGGTATCTTGCTGAAGCTTCATGGGCAGCTGTACCTGTACACGCCATCCAAGCTCTGTTTCACTCAATGCCCCGGCGTATCAAGGCCGTTATTACGGCCAGATGTGGTTGTTCTAGGTACTGATTTCTCATGATCCATGCGCCCAAATTGGGTGAAAATGTAAACACATGTCAGTTCTAGTACAAAATATTTGTCTAATGAATACCCGTTTATCATCTGCATTTCTTCTTGGTGTAGCAATTTTAATGAACAGTAGTGTATTTCTAGCAAGATTCAGCGGCACGAGAATCATGACGTTATACGCGACAGGTGCCCCAACGTCGCATCGCTGTAGGACAGATGGCTGACACCTGTTAAATGTGGCCACTGCACCACCTAATATCTCAACAAGCACAATCCTATGCTTTACCCACTACGTAAGGCTGTATAGTATTAGGAAAACAGTGTAGTAACAAAAATAGATTAATTAAGAAACAACAGCCGGATCTAAATAACTGAGCAAGGAACTAATAGTGACACTCTAGATTCCATAGATATTTGCGCTGTTATAATGGCGATGTACAGGCTATGTAAACAAATAAAAAAAAAAAAAGAATACTGGGGTGTTTTTTTGGATTCATAATCTAAAGTTTACGCTTATATATATTTGCGCACAATCTCACAGGAAAAAGCTACGCAGCACACAGGTAGACCACCCAGAGCCTCTGGCCGAACGACAGCCCGATACAGATATTACAAACACGTCTTGACGGATCCACTACATTTATCTTATCTTGTGTTTGCGATCCATAAGCAAGACGTCCGTTGGTGACAGTAGAATAGTTCTACAGTCAGCCGCAAATTCAGGTTGTTTAAATAATACCAATCGTGTACCGTGAAGAAAAGTTGTATTGTTTCTGGCAATTCCCATTTGATTTCGAGGAGCATTTCTGTAATACCCGTGTGTCGTACTAACCTATCGTTTAGAAGCTTAGCAGAACATATCTGAATTTCTTCGATATCTTCCTTTAATCCGACCCGTTGGGAATTCATAACACTCGAGCAGTATTCAAGAACTGATCGCATTAGTTTTCTCTGTGCGGTCCTCTACTGACAAAATACACTTTCCTAGAATTCTCGCAATTAAGCGAAGTAGACCATTCGCCGTTAAATATTACAGTCCTTACATAGTTTAATTTAGTTTAGTTGTGTCATGTTCCTTTTATCATTTTCCCGATTATTTTATCGATATGATGTGGAGCAAGTCAGATTACAATATATGTATACACACATTAATACTGTTAATATTACTGAAATTGTTAGTTCTACACATGCAACTACGTTTAGAGGTAGAATTTTTTTTTACCAGTTCTGAAACAGAAACTCGTCCATGGAATAGCAGGAATTGTTCAAAAGAAATGATTTTAAGCTGGATTTAAAACTTGATCTGCTACCTGCCAGACACTTTATGTTGTTCGGCAAATGATCAAAGTTCTTGTTTCCGAATAATGTATTCCTTTTTGAGCAACTGACAGCTTCAATAACGGATAGGAAAGGTCATTTTTCCCTCTAGTGTTGTATGTATGAACATCACTGTTCTTCGCGAACTGAGATGGATTATTTATAACGAATTTCATTAGCGAATGTATGTACTCTGATGGTGCAGTTAAAATACCTAACTCCTTGAACAGGCGCCGCATGACATCCTTGCGTTTACACCACTAATTTTTCTCACTGTTCTCTTTTGTGCAATCAATGCTTTATGTCTAAGTGGTGAGTTACCCCAGAAAACTATTCCACAAGACATTATTGACTGGAAATATGCAAAGTGCGTTAGGAGGGTGATCTGTTTATTACCAAGACTAGCGATTATACGAAGAGCGAAAGATGTTGAACTTAATTGTTTGATAAGCTCAGTAATTTGGTTCTTCCAGTTCAAGTTGTCATCAATGTGAACACCCCAAAATTTGTAGAAATCTACCCTGTTAACTGAGCCCGGTTCATATGCTACATCAATTGTTGGCATGACTCTATTTGGTGTACAGAACTGGATATAGTGAAATTTTTCAAAATTAAGGGAGAGTCCATTTTCTGAGAACGACTTAATAATTCTTTGAAAGACATCCTTAATCTGCAAAAAGTACTAGTTCTACTTGCTTAACGTTAAGTGAGAGGTCATTTACATGAATAAGGAACAGCAGAGGACCAAAAATCTAACCCTGGTGGACTCCCTTTGTGATAACTCCCCACTCACTAGAATTTACCACCCTCCCAACATTATTTCTGTTATTGAGCACACCTTTCCGCTTTCTGTTCGTTATGTATGATTCCAACCAGCTGTGTGTATAGCCTTCAATTCAATAAAACCTCAGATACTCTAAGAGTGTGACATGATCCACACAGTCAAATTCGTTCGAAAGATCCCAAAAACAACAGCTGGCGATAATTTGTTGTTTAGGTCTAGCAATGCTGGATGGGTAAATGTGTAGATGCCATTCTCAGTCAACCAACCCTTCCAGAATCCGAACTGTGAAATGCTGAGTAAATTATTTTCACTTAAATGTGAGACTACACTAGAATACATAACTTTTTCGAATATTTCAGAAAATGAAGCCAGCAATGAAATTCGTCTATAATTATTTAAGCCGCTCTTCTCCCTTTCTTATGAAGAGGTTTGACAAGCCACTCTTCTCCCTTTCTTATGAAGAGGTTTGACATTGCATTTTCAATCTGTCTGGAAAAATTCCCTGTGCCAGCAAAGCCTTACATATGTCGCTAGGGACTCCAGTTATTAAAATAGAGCAACACTTCAAAATTCAGTTAGAGACTCCATCAACACCACATGAGCTCTTGTTTTTCAGTATATTTATAATTCCCTTAATTTCAATGGGGATGTTGGTGCTATTCCTAAAGGCCTAAAGTTCTTGGAATGACATCTTTAACATATTTTTCACTTCTTCAACTGAACCCTTTAACCCTATTTTTGCTGCTACATGCAGAAAGTAACTGTAAAAAATACTTGCAAATTGTGAATTATCACTCACAACATCATTATTTAGCTTTATTGCTATGGTATGCTGTGAACTGTCAGGCTACCCCGTTTGACTATATTCCATGTAGTTTTAATTTCGGTCAGAACACATAAGCTTCTCCACTTCTTAATGACTTTCCTTAAAATATTACAGTATCGTTTGTAGTAAGCAACTAACGTCGGATCCTGACTTATTCTGGCCTGTCCATATATTTCCCTCTACGTCTTACACATCTTAATTCCTTCAGTAATCTATGGCTTACTTGACTTGGTAATAGCTTTCTTGGATAACGCTTCAGGAAAGCAACTCTCAAATATTGAGACTAACTTACGTTGGAATAAATTGAATTTGGCATCAGCATCATTTTCTGTGTATACTTCATCCCATTCCACCTCCTCTTGGCTGCTCTTAAAACTCTGTACCCTGTTCGCATCAAGAAGACTCTCTGCCTTGTAAGCACCTGCCTGAAGCCTGTAAGGTGCTATATGTGTTATTTCCATTAACTGTGCATCATGATCAGATAGCCCATTGACAAATGGTTACACATTAATTATCTCTGTCTGAGCACTGTCTATGAAAATGTTATCGATAAGTGAACTACTATACTGCTGCACACGGGTTGAAAATTTACAACAGATACTAGATTGAAGCAAGCAAACAAAGATTTTATCTCATTTTTCCTATTCGTATCTTTTAAGAAATCGACATTAAAATCACCACAAACCACTAACTGCTTCTGTTTTGCCTGACAGGTTGCTCAATAATGCCTCTAGATTTTTCATGATCAACTGATAGTTTCCTTGAGGGGATCTGTAGACTGTTACAATTACTATAGAAGTATATCGCAGTAGCAACTCACAGCCACATCTTCAAAGATCTGATCAACACAAAAAACTATTTCTTTCAATAGTTTTGATTCTGTGTCCAGTTTTTATACAAGCAGCAACTTCTCCTTTTTCCATTTTGACTCTACACGAATAAGACGCTAAGCTGTAATCCCTTAAATTTAACTTCCCCATCCCTACGGTCGCATGGTGTTCAGAGAGACACGAAACATCTGTACCTTCAGAATTTACCTCATTTTCTAGCCATACAAGAAGCTCATCTATCTTACTTTTGAATCCTCCAATGTTCTGATGAAATACACAAATTTTATTTCTTTGTATACAGCTAAAGACATTACGGCACTGTTCTGTTTTCATCTCTTTCAATACTCTCTGTGTGTAACCTGACTAACCTAAAAAAATATATCCCTCTGACTCCAGTAATCACAGGTATATTGTCGTTTTCGCATGTGGCCCCCCTTATATTTTGTGCAAGAAATCAACTAATCTATCCTTCCCTCTCCTGTTCAGGTGCAGGACATGACTAGTGTAACCTCATCTCCCTATTGCATCAACAGGCACAGCACAGATATGAGATTTAGTTTCTGCCAACAGTAACCCCCCCCCCCCCCCCCCCAGATCTTGTTAACACGGTTGACAGACGTATTAACCCAGGGATGGACATCGCACAGCAAAACATCCACAAATCCCACATATTCATTTCTCTTCATATCCCTTTTGCAAGGTTAGTACTACATATTTAACCGATGTGACTGTGCTGAGTAGCTCGCCACTAATACTATAGTCGAAGATTGTAGGATTGTTTTTCCTAGTCATCTGCATTATCTTACATTTTTCTACTTTTAGAGGAGTTTGGCATTGGATGCTCCAAATAGAAATCATCTCAAAGTTACCGTGTATCCTCCTACAGGCACTCGTCGACGATACATTTCCGTACACAGCTGGGTCATCCGCAGTTAGTCACAGATTGCTGCCCATCCTATCCGTCAGATGGGCTTACGTATTTAGAGTGCAAGACCGGTCCTACCTTTCTTCCCAGGGCAGTTTTGCCAATACCCATGTTTTTGGATAACCCTTGCCGTTCAGGACAACGTACTGGGTTACATGATTTAAATAGTCATCAGGTTACCCTACATTAAGAGGCTGCTGCATGCAGCGACTGTTATGTTGACTTGTAAACAATAGATTTCAGCTATCAGTCATACTTTGGAATTTTTATTGGCAGATCTAGATTTCAGCTAGAAACTAGCCAGTCTCAATGCACTATCATTTTTGATCAATGCCCATGAACCATGGACCTTGCCGTTGGTGGGGAGGCCTGCGTGCCTCAACGATACAGATAGCTGTACCGTAGGGGCAACCACAACGGAAAGGTATCTGTTGAGAGGCCAGACAAACGTGTGGTTCCTGAAGAGGGGCAGCATCCTTTTCAGTAGTTGCAGGGGCAACAGTCTCGATGATTGACTGATCTGGTCTTGTAACATTAACCAAAACGGCCTTGCTGTTGTGGTACTGCGAACGGCTGAAAGCAAGGGGAAACTACAGCCGTAATTTTTCCCGAAGGCATGCAGCTTTACATTATGGTTAAATGATGATGGCGTCCTCTTGGGTAAAATATTCCGGAGGTAAAATAGTCCCCCATTCGGATCTCTGGGCGAGGACTACTCAAGAGGATGTCGTTATCAGGAGAAAGAAAACTGGCATTCTATAGATCGGAGCGTGGAATGTCAGATCCCTTAATCGGGCAGGTAGGTTAGAAAATTTTAGAAGGGAAATAGATAGGCTAAAGTTAGATATAGTGGGAATTAGTGAATTTCGGTGTCAGGAGGAACAAGACTTCTGGTCAGGTGAATACAGGGTTATAAATACAAAATCAAATAGGGGTAATGCAGGAGTAGGTTTAATAATGAATAGAAAAATAGGAGTGCGGGTAAGCTACTGCAAACAGCATAGTGAACGTATTATAGTGGCCAAGATAGACACGAAGCCCATGCCTACTACAGTAGTACAAGTTTATATGCCAACTAGCTCTGCAGATGACGTAGAAATTGAAGAAATGTATGATGTGATAAAAGAAATTATTCAGGTAGTGAAGGGAGATGAAAATTTAATAGTCATGGGTGACTGGAATTCGACAGTAGGAAAAGGGAGAGAAGGATACATAGTAGGCGAATATGGATTGGGGCTAAGAAATGAAAGAGGAAGCCGTCTGTTAGAATTTTGCACAGAGCATAACTTCATCATAGCTAACACCTGGTTCAAGAGTCATAAAAGATGGTTGTATACATGGAAGAATCCTGGAGATACTAAAAGGTATCAGATAGATTATATAATGGTAAGACAGAGATTTAGGAACCAGGTTTTAATTTGTAGGACATTTCCAGGGGCAGATGTAGACTCTGACCACAATATATTGGTTATGAACTAAAAATTAAAATTGAAGAAATTGCAAAAAGGTGGGAACTTAAGGAGATGGGACCTGGATAAACTCACTAAACCAGAGGTGGCACAGAGTTTCATAGACAGCGTAAGGGAACAATTGGCAGGAATGGGGGAAAGAAATACAGTAGAAGAAGAATGGGTAGCTCTGAGGGATGAAGTAGTGAAGGCAGCAGAGGATCAAGTAGGTAAAAAGACGAGGGCTAGTAGAAACCCTTGGGTAACAGAAGAAATATTGAATTTATTTGATGAAAGGAGAAAATATAAAAATGCTGTAAATGAAGCACGCAAAAACGAATACAAGCGTCTCAAAAATGAGATCGACAGGAAGTGCAAAATGGCTAAGCAGGCATGGCTAGAGGACAAATGTAAGGATGTAGAGGCTTATCTCAGTATGGGTAAGATCGTTACTGCTTACAGGAAAATTAAAGAGACCTTTGGAGAAAAGAGAGCCACTTGTATGAATATCAAGAGCTCAGATGGAAACACAGTTCTAAGCAAAGAGGGGAAAGCAGAAAGGTGGAAGGAGTATATAGAGGGTCTATACAATGACGATGTAGTTGTGGACAATATTATGGAAATGGGAAAGGATGTAGATGAAGATGAAATGGGAGATACGATACTGCGTGAAGAGTTTGACAGAGCACTGAAAAACGTGGGTCGAAACAAGGCCCCGGGAGTAGATATCATTCCATTAGAACTACTGACGGTCTTGGGAGAGCCAGTCCTGACAAAACTCTACCATCTGGTGAGCAAAATGTACGAGACAGGCGAAATACCCCCAGACTTCAAGAAGAATATAATAACTCCAATCCCAAAGAAAGCAGGTATTGACAGATGTGAAAATTACCGAACTATCAGTTTAATAAGTCACAGCTGCAAAATACTAACACGAATTATTTACAGACGAATGGAAAAACTGGTAGAAGCCGACCTCGGAGATCAGTTTGGATTCCGTAGAAATGTTGGAACACGCGAGGCAATACTGACCTTACGTCTTATCTTAAAAGAAAGATTAAGGAAAGGCAAACCTACGTTTCTAGCATTTGTAGACTTAGAGATTGCTTTTGGCAGTGTTGACTGGAATACTCTCTTTCAAATTCTGAAGGTGGCAGGGGTAAAATACAGGGAGCGAAACGCAATTTACAATTTGTACAGAAACCAGAGGGCAGTTATAAGAGTCGAGGGGCATGAAAGGGAAGCAGTGGTTGGGAAGGGAGTGAGACAGGGTTGTTGCCTCTCCCCGATGTTATTTAATCTGTATATTGGGCAAGCAATAAAGGAAACAAAAGAAAAAATTGGAGTAGGTATTAAAATCCATATAGAAGTAATAAAAACTTTGAGGTTCGCCGATGACATTGTAATTCTGTCAGAGAGAGCAAAGGACTTGGAAGAGCTGTTGAATGCAATGGACAGTGTCTTGAAAGGGGGATATAAGATGAACATCAACAAAAGCAAAACGAGGATAATGGAATGTAGTCGAATTAAGTCGAGTGATGGTGAGG
Organism: Schistocerca piceifrons; assembly: GCF_021461385.2. Taxonomy (NCBI): domain Eukaryota; kingdom Metazoa; phylum Arthropoda; class Insecta; order Orthoptera; family Acrididae; genus Schistocerca; species Schistocerca piceifrons. The sequence goes on from NC_060138.1 coordinate 51,297,587, forward strand.
GAATTAGATTATAAAATGAGACCCTTAAAGTAGTAAAGGAGTTTTGCTATTTGGTGAGCAAAATAACTGATGATGGTCGAAGTAGGGAGGATATATATGTACACTGGCAATGGCAAGGAAAGCGTTTCTGAAGAAGAGAAATTTGTTAACATCGAGTATAGATTTAAGTGTAAGGAAGTCATTTCTGAAAGTATTTGTATGGAGTGTAGCCATGTATGGAAGTGAATCATGGACAATAAATAGTTTGGACAAGAAGAGAATAGAAGCTTTCGGAATGTGGTGCTACAGAAGAATGTTGAAGATTAGGTGGGTAGATCACGTAACTAATGAGGAGGTATTGAATAGGATTGGGTAGAAGAAAAGTTTGTGGCACAACTTGACTAGAAGAAGGGATCGGTTGGTAGGACATGTCCTGATGCATCAAGGGATCACAAATTTACCATTGGAGGGCAGCGTAGAGGGTAAATATCGTAGAGGGAGACCAAGAGATGAATACACTAAGAAGATTCAGAAGGATGTAGTTTGCAGTAGGTACTGGGACATGAAGGAGCTAGCACAGGATAGATTAACATGGAGAGCTGCATCAAACCAGTGTCAGGACTGAGGACCACAACAACAACAACATGTAATTCCTGTTGATCGGCCTTCATCCACAGTTGATTGAATATTGATTTAAATATTCTTAGAGTCACTCTCATGTCTGAGAACCTCATTCGCATGTTCAGATCTAATTTAACAGTCTGTAGTGGAACACTGTGGCAAACGCTTTCCGGATATCAAGGAAAATGGAATGTGCCTGTTACCCTTCATCCATAGTTCGGAGGATACAGTGCAGGAAAAGGACGGACTGAGCTTCGCTTATTTGTGGACAGAACCTTTCGCATCTCCAGGAAAATTGTTTTATTCTACATCCGGCGGATACAGTGCGGGAAAAGGACGGACTGAGATTCGCTTATTTGTGGACAGAACCGTTCGCATCTCCAGGAAATTTGTTTTATTCCACATTAGAAAATGTTTAACAAATCTGCAATTCTTGAGTGGTAGGCCACTACTCCTTTGTTCTTGATCCTACCTATGGTGGTTTCTTTCTCAGTGATGTTCGGCTCTTATGTACAAAACTGGCCATTAAAACTGCAACAGCATGGTAGCGGAATGCAACAACGGTCAGTCTGGAACGAAACCTGCAGCACAGCCGGATTTGCAGAAGATTAGCATTTTAGGTCAGCGGCCCATACCAGATATGATTAATGCCATGTACTTTCTCCATACAACGAAAGATTAGGCAACGAGTTTCTCATTCGGAATGTTAGTTGCCTGTGAGGACTGCGTTATGGCTCAGGTAAGAAGAAGTAACGCCACCGTGCACAGTATTTCGTAATTTGACAAAACGGAATCATAACGTGTCGAGAAGATGGTCTATCGTTCCGCGATGTTTCTACTGGCATTACTAAGAAACTCTCTACTGTCCAGCCAACATGTAATAAATGATTCCACGAGGGTTAAACACAATATGATGCAGGATTTCAATAGCACCACGCGACTAGCGCCCGAGAGGAGTATGGCAGAACGTGAATGGGCTTTGTTTCAGTAAGATACGTATTCACAAGTATGGCGCAATGACTTAGGGAAGTTCACGGCCGGTCAACATGGCCATCGTGGTTGTGGATTCTCTTGACACAGCAATTAAGAAGGCGCGCCGAGTGTGGTGCTTGCAAAACACTGGACACAAAAGTAGGACTTATACTGTTACTGTTCAGAGAATTCCAGATTGTTAGCACAGCATCACAGTGGACTTGATGATGCGTGGAGGCTCCGAGGAGAACCAACTGTTGTATCACATCTCGATACCACCCGACAGGCGTCAAAGTTGTCAGCGGAATGGAAGTTTCCATCAGACGCTGATAGTGGTCTTGTGGGATCCAACAGACTCAACGGGACACACCTGCTGAGCCATACCTCCAGCGGTTCTGCGTCACGACCTCCCTCTGCCGCCCTGGTGTAGGATGGCTCGGAGCCACTTCGCTACGTCACGCTACGCAGACGCCGCCTAGTTGAGACTCCGGCACCATTAATCAGGCTTTAGTTCAGAGAGCCTCATCCTTGTTGAGAGCTGGGCTTTATTTCTTGCTGCAGCATTTGTAATGAGTCATCGAATTCTTGATGAAATACAATGTAAGTAAATCTTTTTTTTACTGTGTTAACTTCCAGAATGAGACTTTCACTCAGCAGTGGAGTGTGCACTGATATGAAACTTCCTGGCAGATTAAAACAGTGTGCCGGATCGAGACTCGAAAGCCAAAGGTCCCGAGTTCGAGTCTCGGTCCGGCACACAGTTTTAATCTGCCAGGAAGTTTCATATTTGTGTTAACTTGTTCGGTAGTGATTTCAGCTCTTGTTCAACTCTCCTATGGCGAAATTTGCCTCACAACTCTGTTGCCTTGCGTATGAAGTCGTACACAACACGAAAGTTGTCATTAGGATCACCACAGAGCCTTAACATTGGTGGGATGGTATGAGATGCCATTGAGTTCACTTCTGTAATTCGGATAGCAAGCGTTACGATATTGACGTTTTAAGGCGACGGGGTGTGCCCTTCCTTGAAAGTCGCCTGCACAATACATTTCAACAAGTAATGCAAGACCGCATGGCTGTGAACACTGTCCTGACCTGTATCGATAGAAAGTTTTTGACAGCTGAGCTGGTCTGGTAATCCTCTATACCTGACACTCATTGAAATACACTGACGGAAAAATCGCAACACCATGAAAGAGTTGTGCGACACAAATGAAAGCTGGCTACTTTCTACATCTGAAAGATGATGCTTATTCAAATTTCGTGCCAGTCACATAAGAGTGGCGCTGGCAGCTCCACTGTGAGGATGCATATCAGATTTGCTTTAAATGCACGATGTAACTGTCGTGAGCGTTAGTTAACTTTGAGACTGGACGTGGAGACTTGATGTTAGTCAAGTGAACCGTGATTTATTTTCTAAGAATATTCTTAAGAATTTATTTCACTTACTAATGATTCATCAAGAACATTAACACATTTAATCACACTATGTAATCACGGAAGTAGTTGCCAGGGAGTAACTGATGAAATCATAACCAAATTGCTTTTAACAAATGGGAATTTTATTCAATTTAATAGTGCCTAAAAGCATTTTTTAAAAGAAACAGATTTAAAATTATAATCAGAAAGCACCCTCCAAATATCAAGTTACAACTTATTCAGAGACAAAAAAGAAACAAGTAGTGACTGTATGAGCTTTCGGGCAGAGAACCTTGCCGCTCCCTTTTCAAATGGTTCAAATGGCTGTGAGCGCTATGGGACTCAACTGCTGTGGTCATAAGTCCCCTAGAACTTAGAACTACTTAAACCTAACTAACCTAAAGACACCACTCACATCCATGCCCGAGGCAGGATTCGAACCTGCGACCGTAGCGGTTGTGCGGTTCCAGACTGTAGCGCCTTTAACCGCTCGACCTCTCCGGCCGGCGCCGCTCCCTTTTGACACGGCCGTAGTTAGGACCGCTCACAACAGCCTCTGAAAGACTATACCGGTGCAAATCTGCAACACACCAGATTACTTTAAACTAAAAGTCTTATCAAGTTACACAAGCACACGAACTATGCACCCCCGTAGGAGGGTGGAAATGATACAAAACACTAACAATTAAAATATTAATTTTGCCACCGAGGGTGCGACTTGATTTAACATATAAGAAAAGTCTTAGAGTGAAAGGGTGGCAACATTATATACTAAAATGTTCATTTAAATATAAGCCCATGAATTGCAATTTTATATAAAATTCCACAAGGTTGGCCAAAGAATACTTAAGATGCTCTACAGTACACAGACACCGCTTCTCAAGATGATAGGCAAGATCAAAATATATTTCAGGCATTAGGCCATTACATTCCAAGCAATGAATTCGTTAACACAGCAAATCCGACAAACATTACAGAGGCACCTCCGAACGACCGACAGACACTAACTGCCTAACAAATGCGGACGAGAGACAGACGAACAAGCTGGGGACGAAAGACTGATCCCAGACTCACTCAAACAGACCGACTACCGAGCTCATAGCGCCCCTTAAATGCACGTGAACAGGCAACCTTTCCCCTTTCCCACCAGAGGGGGACACCAAAGCTGCGATTGCCACAGTGGCGTCACCGCCAGAAACGGAGGGCGACTGCTTCCCACTACGCCCTGCGGTGCGCTCTTGAAAACAGATATTTTTACCAGGGATTATCAAGAATACCACTAAGGTGACAAAGGTGCCATTATCTGCACCACACTGAGTTTGAAAGAGGTCGTGTAAAAGGGCTACGAGAAGCTGGCTGTTCCCTGTTATAAAAAGACTTGGCAAGAATGTAGCCACTGTGTATGACTGCTGGCAGCGGTGGTCACGAGGATGTGCGGTCCCAAGAAAAACAGGCTCCAGACGGCCAGTTGGCACTCCAGAGGGAAGGCAGTCGTTTTCGGCATTCGGCTGTGGTGCATCTCACATGATCTGCAGCAGCAATTCGAGCAGCAGTGATACAACGAACTGTTCCACGTTGGTTACCCGAAGGACAGCTCCGAGCCAGACGCCCTGTAGCGTGCATTCCATTGACCCCAAACCACCGCCATTTGAGACTTCAGTGGTATCAAGCGAGAGCTCACTCGAAGGCAGGGTGGAGATGTTTTCTGATGAAATCTGGTTCTGCCTCGATGCCAGTAATGGTTGTGTGTTAGTTAGAAGGAGGCCTGTTGAGAACACGTGACCAACCTGTCTGATTGCTAGACACAATGGACCAACACCTGGGCCGGCCAGTGTGGGCGAGCGGTTCTATGCGCTTCAGTCTGGAACCGGGCGACCGCTACGGTCGTAGGTTCGGATCCTGCCTCGGGCATGGGTGTATGCTGTCCTTAGGTTAATTAGGTTTAAACAATTGTAAGTTCTAGGGGACTGATGACCTCAGATGTTGAGTCCCATAGTGTTCAGAGTCATTTTGAACCAACACCTGGAGTTATGGTCCGCGGTGCGATTTCTTATGACAGCAAGAGCACTCTCGAGGTTATTCCATGCAGCTTGACTGCAGATTTTTACTTCAGTCTTGTGATCCGAATCGTTGTGCTGGCATTCATGAACAGCGTTCCAGGTGCTCGTACACATATCGGTGCTGTACACCATTATGCTCCAGAAACCGTCGACATGCCCCCTTGGTATCCTTGATCATTAGATATGTCTGCAATCGAGCACATACGGGATATCATCCAACAATAACTCATCCACAAATCATTGGCCGTCCTTGTGCTGACAGACCAGTTGCAACATGCTTGAAACTCCATACCACAAAGTGGCATCCAGCTACTGTACAAGACAATGCACGCTCTTTTGCCTGCCTGCATTCAATATTCCCTGGCTACACCGATTATTGATGTACCAGCATTTCACATTTGCAATGGCTTATGTCGCGCTGACATTAACCTGTGATCTAGCAACGTTAATCCCTTAAGTATGTTACCTAGCCAAGTGTATTGGCGAAATTTCATTACTCTACACTAGTGTTTTTCCACCTGTGGGTCTCGAATCCCTGAGGCGTCGCTAAGCCTTGCTCAGGGAGACACGGCCGCAGGAGAAAGAAAACTTCTCAATTTTGTGCTCACTTTGAGCGAAGCGCGAAGAAAATAATCACGTCCTTGCTTCCTTGCGTACTCGGACAACTGAGTGTACTGACCGAAAATGCGTGAATATGCCCCGCTTACCCCTTCTCACCCCTACGCCGCTACGACGACGAAGAATATAATTACTTCTCTGCCCGTAGAGTGCTTCTACCTCTTTTCACATTGCAATTGATTTCTCGATCAGTCTAGAATCAATAGAAAGAAAATTAAAAACTTTGCCTTTGAAATCGCTTACATACGTTTATTATGTTTCTGGGGTCCCAGAATATTTTTACTTGGAGAAGGGTCGCGTACTCAAAAAGGTTGAAAAAAGCGGCACACTAATTATTTTTTGGTGTCGCGATTTTTTTTTTCCGTCATTGTATTTGGTCATGGGTAACCGAGAGACTGGTATAGTCTACCTGTAAACTGAAAAGCGGGCAGTACTCGTGGTGGTAAAATGGCCTCTCCGGGGAGAATACCTTTCCTGCCCTATAGGCAGATTGAGAAAAAATTGCAGTGCAATAGAGGGTTTGATGATTTCAGTAAGTTCTGTTTTTTTGTTTACTTGCCTTTCTTCGTTAATTATGTTATTTCCTAATATCTGGACCGTGTACGGTGTTGATACATTTAGTGGAAGCTAAAGACTCATGGGAATGTCATTGCACTTCTTCAATATTGGTTTAAGAGTTGGGCTACGGAAAGGCCGGTTTACTATTTCGAAATATTCTCTCTTTGTGACGTAGCTGGATAGAGAGAGTGGCGACTCGTCTAGGCGCTCTTCATTATACACTCGTGGAAATGGAAAAAAGAACACATTGACACCGGTGTGTCAGACCCACCATACTTGCTCCGGACACTGCGAGAGGGCTGTACAAGCAATGATCACACGCACGCCACAGCGGACACACCAGGAACCGCGGTGTTGGCCGTCGAATGGCGCTAGCTGCGCAGCATTTGTGCACCGCCGCCGTCAGTGTCAGCCAGTTTGCCGTGGCATACGGAGCTCCATCGCAGTCTTTAACACTGGTAGCATGCCGCGACAGCGTGGACGTGAACCGTATGTGCAGTTGACGGACTTTGAGCGAGGGCGTATAGTGGGCATGCGGGAGGCCGGGTGGACGTACCGCCGAATTGCTCAACACGTGGGGCGCGAGGTCTCCTCAGTACATCGATGTTGTCGCCAGTGGTCGGCGGAAGGTGCACGTGCCCGTCGACCTGGGACCGGACCGCAGCGACGCACGGATGCACGCCAAGACCGTAGGATCCTACGCAGTGCCGTAGGGGACCGCACCGCCACTTCCCAGCAAATTAGGGACACTGTTGCTCCTGGGGTATCGGCGAGGACCATTCGCAACCGTCTCCATGAAGCTGGGCTACGGTCCCGCACACCGTTAGGCCGTCTTCCGCTCACGCCCCAACATCGTGCAGCCCGCCTCCAGTGGTGTCGGGACAGGCGTGAATGGAGGGACGAATAGAGAAGTGTCGTCTTCAGCGATGAGAGACGCTTCTGCCTTGGTGTCAATGATGGTCGTATGCGTGTTTGGCGCCGTGCAGGTGAGCGCCACAATCAGGACTGCATACGACCGAGGCACACAGGGCCAACACCCGGCATCATGGTGTGGGGAGCGATCTCCTACACTGGCCGTACACCACTGGTGATCGTCGAGGGGACACTGAATAGTGCACGGTACATCCAAACCGTCATCGAACCCATCGTTTTACCATTCCTAGACCGGCAAGGGAACTTGCTGTTCCAACAGGACAATGCACGTCCGCATGTATCCCGTGCCACCCAACGTGCTCTATAAGGTGTAAGTCAACTACCCTGGCCAGCAAGAACTCCGGATCTGTCCCCCATTGCGCATGTTTGGGACTGGATGAAGCGTCGTCTCACGCGGTCTGCACGTCCAGCACGAACGCTGGTCCAATTGAGGCGCCAGGTGGAAATGGCATGGCAAGCCGTTCCACAGGACTACATCCATCATCTCTACGATCGTCTCCATGGGAGAATAGCAGCCTGCATTGCTGCGAAAGGTGGATATACACTGTACTAGTGCCGACATTGTGCATGCTCTGTTGCCTGTGTCTATGTGCTTGTGGTTCTGTCAGTGCGATCATGTGATGTATCTGACCCCAGGAATGTGTCAATAAAGTTTCCCCTTCCTGGGACAATGAATTCACGGTGTTCTTATTTCAATTTCCAGGAGTGTACATGCCCAGCGTACACCACGACTTTCTTGCCGGGATGGAGGCGCATTTGCGGCGAAATCTTGTAGTTCAGTACGTGTAATTTCGTATCCTGTATAGCCCCAAATCACTTACACATTTAGTCATGGGTTATTCGTACTATATTTTACACGCACAAGAAATAAAATTTTATTGATTTGCATCTTCCCCAGCCCCAAATCACTTACACATTTAGTCATGGGTTATTCGTACTATATTTTACACGCACAAGACATAAAATTTTATTGATTGGCATCTTCCCTGGTATTGCAAATTTTAACATTCATCAATATACTCGAACATTTCCATGTGTTTATTTTTCTCACTGCGCACTGGTTTCATGACAATTACAAACTCTGTGTTCTCAAACGAGATTATAAGGCTGCTCACCATAATATTTATCACCTACATTCATATAGAGACATCAACATTCCACCAATCCTGATCCTAAGATTGTTCCTGATGAACGTGCCTCCCCACTTCTTCCAGCTGGTTCCGCTAGTCGCATCTTCCTGTATTTCACTGCAGTAAACACTAATTTCACATTTAAGCTATTGAGTACATAGGGAGATAGCTGTAAGCGTGTATCATAGGTCACTGACTATGATAGAAAACACTACATCGTCGGTGCTTGTTGACAGTAAAGTCGCCGCGTGGGATTAGCCGAGCGGTCTGAGGCGCTGCAGTCAAGGACTGTGCGGCTGGTCCCGGCGGAGGTTCGAGTCCTCCCTCGGGCATGGGTGTGTGTGTTTGTCGTTAGGATAATTTAAGTTAAGTAGTGTGTAAGCTTAGGGACTGATGACCCTAGCAGGTAAGTTCCATAAGATTTCACGCACATTTGAACATTTGATTTGACAGTAAAATCATCAGAATTGATACCTTCTCTCCACCTGTTCTACTATTCGTCACAGCTTTCCACACAAGCTAAGGCCGCCACAACACATTGTAACCTGGATGTCAGTTTACAGGCAATTAACAGACCGCCGCTGTTGGATAAATGGAAATCGCATTTTGATTTACTGTTCCCCAGAGGTCGCGTGAAACCCGCCTATTAGCGTGCGTGAGCAAACGCTTTTAATTTGTTAGCAGATTATGAACGTTAGCCATCTGCTACATTTATGTACGCAACAATCTTCTCACACTACAATTAACTGGTTTACCGCAACAAAAGCTTTCCATCTGTTCGCATCATTCATACAGAACGCATTTTCTCTCTGCCAACAGAATCGTTGTTCCCTGTGTGTTCACAGTACATGGCGGTTATAATTAAACACTCGCTGCTAGATACAGTGCAAGCGGGGTACTATTTATCATATGAGTACCCAACTGCACATATGTTCAGATTGTGCACTGCAGGATTTTCGTTGTTAATCGTGCTGATGTCATGACTTGTCTTTGGACGCTGGTGCTGATCGATCACCCTGCACAGCACACGCTACTGTGATCGGCTTCCCCATCATGTGATCGCTGATGCATGGGACAAAGGCGCTTTGGAATCATGTGTTTTGATGCACCTCACGTCGCTCGTGAGGTCACTGGGTTATTTCGTAGTAGGCCTACATTTGGAGAAAACTGAATCATTGGTCATTTTATGGTCACCGAGATCACAACGTGAGAATCTGGGGGATATCTGACTGCGAGGCAACCTGAAGGACAGGATTTACCAACGGAACACAAACACTGGAGGTTGCTGATGAGCATAGCGAGGGAGGTAGCGACGTCCCACTTAAGATGTTTCGGGCAGCGGTAGAGCAGTCTCTAGTGCCGTTCCATGCTCTCTTTGACACCGATGGTCGTCACATTCAGGAGCCCAGAACATAAATATTGTACGCAATTAAGAAATTTTACCTTCTCACGCGAAAATTAAACTGAGTTTCTTTCAATCGCTTGTTTGTTATTTTCCTGCCGCACGACCTTACAAATGTTTTCACTGTCATACTATCACTCGTTATCCATGGGGGCACTGTCAAGTAGTGAAATTTTAATTACAGCCACACTGTGTATCAGATTTCTTGCCTCTATGTCGACTGTGTACCATTCACTAGATTTCGCTAATGGGATGAAGTAATTTAGAAGTCTATGGTACTCTCTGTAATCAACAAGTAAAGACCCATGTGTGTATTGCGTATTTGGAAACAGTCAGTGACGTGTGAGATAACGAGGGAATTCTAATGCTGCAGATTGTTCAATGTGCAGAGCAAAAGCAGATATTACGTAATACAATTAGTAAAACATAGATTTGTATATAATATCAACGTATTTATCTAATGAAAAAGAGTACATTACGTAAGAAAATATCACGAAAAAGCTTTATTAAATATTTCACATAAAACAGTTATTTCAATCAAAATGACCTTCTGGGTTATACTGTAGCTTATTATCTTGTGTAAATACCAATTTAGAGGAACTACAAGAGCGAATATTACATTAAAATGAGCAGTTAAGTTTGTTTTCATTTTGAAAGTCTGTACTGCGCTAGTAAAAGATAACTTTTTTGAATGATTTTTTGAAGCCTACAGCCGCCATTTTCTTTATTTCCTGTACGATTGTACAATTTCGGCATTGGGCCATTTTCTAGTATTTCATGGATGAGTTTTTGGAAACAGATTATATCATATATGACGTTGCTCCTATGACATCATGTTATGCTCATAAATTAGTTCGAGGTGTTCATGCTATTTAGGTGCTCCTAAAATCGCTTGAACATCTCGAACTAACTTATGTGCATAACGTGATGTCATAGGAGCAACGACGTTTATGATATAATCCGTTTCCAAAAAATCATCGATAACATACAAGAAATGGCCTAATGCCAAAATTGTACAATCGCACAGGAAATAAAAAAAATGGCAGCTGAAGGCTTCAAGAAATCATTCAAAAAATTCATCGCAGCTGCGGACCCTATCGCATTGAAAATTATAAAAGAAAACTCTTTTCGCTTACATCTGTTTACTAAAATGCCCATTTTCACTTAGCCCCCGTTTGGATCATAAGAAACAACCGCGTGCTTCTCCAAATGCTCTTCAGTCATAGAGTACTGCCGATTAGAAACTACGTTTTTGTAGCAGGAAAATAATATCTTCTCATCACATCAAAGTTGGGTGGCCTGGATTTCTTGCCTAACCAGCGACAGTCTTATTTACTGACCTCTGCCAAATAATCGCCTCTGATGTCAATCACCTTACATTTCACATTGTCAACAATTTCTAACAATTTCGGTCAAGGCATGCCGACAAAACATAATTATTCAGTGCTAATGGCAGAGAAGCCGGAGTTAATATGGATGTCCGCTTGAACATTTTTTTTCGATTTAGTGTAAATGTTTTGTCTTCTTGGTATTGAAACTGAGGACTTACTCGGCAATGAATCAATCACTCGTTTCACGGCATGAAATTGCTTATTACAAAAGCTGACAACTGTAAATCCTCATCCCCACCTAGTCAGCTCACGCGGCGACGCTAATTCGACAGCAATTCTCTATAGAGAAACACTTTCTTGGTGTATGAAACTACTTTATTTCCTTCTTGGTAGATGCCGCTGTATTCTTCAGCGATACATTGGATGGACCACAGACGTTAAATGGATTAAATAAAGACAGGATACGCGTAGAATAGTTGCCGATTTCAATAAGTAGGCCCCAGCATCCCCGTAAGTAATGAGAAATTTTACTTATTGAATTTTGTCAAAAAATAGCGTTTTAGGACCCCAATTCTATAGCATGCTGCTGTTAAATGATTGATTTGTGCGTTCCAACACTTTATAAGGTGTCAATGATGGCTTTGAGTGTTCTTCTCCGTAGATTTTGCCAACAATCAAATGGCCAATGAATGGTCGTCCGGTGTTTCGTTGAAAGCTATCTGTATCACCATGAAGTCGTTACGTATACATCACAGAAAGCTTTTCGCGGCCTCTTGATAGCAGAAGAACTAAAGAATTTTTTCCTTAAATGCGATTCCTAACGAATGTTGCCCGCGTTACTTTTGTAGAAACGCACGATATTCGGCCACTTGGATTCTGTATCGTGGAATATTCGCAGCTACCATTCCAGACACGTATAAAAGAAAAGTTCATTTGCAGAGTTTGGAGCCTTTTTCACTGCAACAACAACATTACCTTCCCAGAACATACAGCGTCTGATCAGAAATACAGAGACACCCTTATGTAACGCGCAATTGATCGCTAGATGTCACGTGAGATGGATCTTAAATATAAAAGGAGGCAGGAAGTATTGCGTTATCAATAGGGAACCTGTAACAGCGGAATGGATCGTCCAAGACAGCTCAGGAACTTCGCGCACGAACCAATCATTGGATGTCTCCCGTACTACAAATCGATGAGGGACGTTTCAGCCGGTCTAAAGCTCTCCAAGTCGACTGTTGATTGGACGATGGTGGAGTGGGATCGCTAAAAAACAACCATGGCTAAAGCAAGACAGGCAGACCTCGTGGAACGACAAGCAGTGACCGTCGAGCACCGCGGAGAATGTTCGTAATAAATTGCTTCAGCTCGGCTGAAGGAATCAGTCTTGAGTTCCAAAGTATTACCAGCAATCCAGCTAGTACATTGACTGTATCTACCTTGTTGAGAACTATACGTTACCATGCTCGAGCAGCCCCTAGTAACCCACGCACTTTTGTAGTCAATGCTAATCGACAATTGAAGAGTTGTAAAAAATGAAGTTACTGCACAAAAGAGGACAGTAAAAGAGTGATTTAGTGCGATGAATCACTCTGCAGGAAGTGAACATCCTATCGAAGGGTTCTGAGTAGGCGAATCCCAGGATATCCGTATTTTCTTGCATGTGTAATGAGAACAGTGAACTACAGGGGGAGTTGGTGTTGCGGAATGGCGGTGCATTTCGTGGTGAATTTGTGTTCCCCTTACTTTGCTTAGGAAACTGATACATACGGATGTATACTATTACATTTTACAGGGTTTCGAATTGCGTACAACAGAACAGTTTGAAGAGAAACACTGTTCCCATCAGCACACTCTGTCATCTGTGGACAATAAATTTCGGAAACGAACTGGCCTACTCAGATTCCTCAACCCAGTGGAACAGTTCTGGAATTTGTTAGAACGTTGGCTTCGCTCCAGATCCTAACATCACTCCCTATACTGGTTTAAACTCTTCTAGACGAATGGACTGCCATTCTTCTAAGGATACTCAAACATCTCGTTGAAAGTGTCCCCATTCATCATAAAGGTGAAAAGTGGACAAGCCCCATATTACTGTCCACTAACAGGTGTTCAGATACTTTTTATCAGGTATCGTATTTATTAGTGAATTTGAAACGTCATGCAACTCCCAATATGCTTACTGCACGCTCGACTTTTCATCTGTAAGGCAGGGGTTGTCCATCGTAACCCAAAATCTTAATTTAGAGAAGAATTTTGATGTAACTGCAGGAGACATGAACATAAACAGTTAAGAATTCTTTCGAGGTAACTTTTGACTAGCTTTTCTCGATGTTCGCTAAATAAAGCACTCAATTTAAATTCACGAACAATTTATTAAACAGACTTATGACTGATATACTATTGAGATGGCTGAGCTTCTTCATCACTACATAAATTCTTAAGTTTCAGAGTAGAGCGAGAATCGTGTATTCTTATTTGTTATTTCACGTTAATTTTTGCAAAACATTCCCTTCTTATTAAGCAATCACAAGTAAAAACCGAGATTCACACAAACTGAGTGTTACGTGTTTAGTGTTCATTGCGCTTTATCAGCGAAAGGCGCCTATTAATCCTCTCCTGTTGTTCAAGAATCATGAATGTCAACGTTACAGTATTTATTCAGTGTACCATAAGAGGATGGTGAGGTTAAATTGTAACCTAACCAACAAACAAGCTCAGCTATGGTTCAGTAACTGTAGTGTAATCATCACAGTGAGCTGTGGCTGGCTCACGTTGATGCCGTTTCTTCTTTGGCATTTTCACACGATCGAGTGAGGTCTTATTGCACCCTGAGTTACTACCTTAACGAGTTGCTAACTTGCCTCCGTCAGTGGCAGCAGTAGCGCCTATCGATACTAGTACTGCTGTACCATCTTTGGTGTGACCGCTATATTGCCGTGTGGTGGTGTGTATGAGGCAGGTGGTCGGTTGCGACAGAGCTGCAAGCAAGTCTCTGGGACACGAGGGCAGGGCAGGACCGCTGGCGGCGTACACACACAGTCGGATTTCTGAGGCACTAGCTGTCTCAGCTGCAAATTTCGTCGGCCACTGAACCTGGATACTGGAGTTGAGTAATCAGTTAACCTGTTATGAAGCCTTAACTGCCATGACATCTCTTTGTACATTACTGGTTGGTGCTTCCTGGGCCATTCCCGCAAGCAGCAATGTATGGTGTGCTGGAGTCGGCAAAATTTTGCAACCATCTTCTTGTGTGGTGTTTACTTACTAAAGTGCGCGTCATTTATGTTGGCGGCCGAGTTTAGGTCCGTTCTGCGCATCTGACGTCACAAAACACAGTCAGCCAATGAACAGAGAGCGACGTTGCCAGATCTTGACTGCAGTGCAGAGCATGGACGAGTGTCTCCAGTTTTAGAAACGTTCAGTCATAAATAAAGTAACAGAACAAAAGCAATGTCTTGATAGTAGACTTTCTTTTATAGAAAGTTTGGAAAAAGCATTCTTTATACCAATTGCTTCATATTCTATTAATTAATTAAACCTAACAAGCAATAAGACTCCTAATTCAGGCGACAGCAAGGGAAGGTGTTTGTATCAATCTCACGAACCGCTTTTTCGCAATAAAGAACAGCGGTAATTGTTTATTTCCTATTGTACTTCGACAAAGCATGAGTAATTCATAGTCGTGCTAATAGTGTTTGTCAGTATTTTGTGTGACGTGTTAGAGTCCTCATGGAGTTTCGGTGACAGGCGAGCTGCGTTAGCGTGACGGTTAAGGTGTTGAGTTGCTAAGCGAAAGGTTATGAGATCATACCTTGTGCAGCGCATAATATTTTCTTTATTTAAAAACAATGTCTCAGGGTCTTACTTCACGAATTTTATTCGTTTGAATGCAGTTTTTTGAAATTTCTAGTGCTTTGTCTCTTCATTAATCCTTTCGCTGCTGCAGACACGTGTTCCCCACATTCTGCGCTGTGCGCGATTTTGTCATCCCTGCACTGCGCGCCTGTGCAGACACATGGTGTTCCCACTGCTTTGACACACTTATCATTCGATTTCACAAAAAGTATTTGGCCCAAAAATTTGATTTTTACACATCTTCTTGACTGGTACCTTCCCCCCATAAATGACTAAATTTTTCGATGTTCAACCCAGTTATTGTGCAGCATTAAATGTAATAAACCATTGTACGAAATTTTGAAGAGTTTTCAGAGGTAAAAGTCCGTAGCGTATACTTTCCGTATGGTCGGTTTTAGTTGCCACAATGTTGAGAATCAAATGTGAACAAGATACCTAAATTTCATATAAAATTTACTGCATAACAATATCTCATTTAATTTAAGTACCACAGGGGTGTCGTATGTAATATTGAGAAATATTCCGTCTTTCGCGACTGTAATAAAAGTTTTATTTACACCAAGCACTTTTGGCTTTATTTTAAAGCACTTCAGTCAATGAAAGGTATGGCACATACACAATGGTACTCATGTTCTCTTTCTTGTTTTTGTTCCACAGTCGCAGTTTTACCAATGGTATTGAAATATATTCCTCTTTTGCAACTGTAATAAGCGACTTTTTTAGACCAGACGCGTTTCTCTCTTTTGAAGCATCTTCAGTGGACAGTATTTTGTCTCCTCCATTGCCAAGTCACCTTTCGTAGTTTTGAGCTGCGGTAACACAATATTCAACGTTTGTGTCGGCTGATCAGTATTTTAGCAAATAAATGCTGTTTGTGTGTGCCACACACAAAAATTATATAATTTCATAGCTCAGAGCACTTCACTGATAGACGGTATATTCAAGTCCTAATGTTTTTGTAAGTCCACAGTTTTGTTTAATGTATTTTGTCTACTTCCGTTTGATTGATTGAAGTGCTTTAAAATAAAGCCAAACGTGCCCGGTGTAAATAAAACTTTTGTTATGTCGGGAAAGATGGAATATTTCTCAATATTACATACGACACCTATGTGGTGCTTAAATTAAATGAGATATTGTTATACAGTAAATTTTATATGACATATAGGTATCTTGTCCACATTTCATTCTCAACATTGTGGCAACTATACTCGACCATATGGAAAGTATAATCTATGGACTTCTACCTCTGCAAACTCTTCAAAATTTCGTGCAATGGTTTACTATATTTAATGCTGCATAATAACTGCATTGAACATCGAAACAAAATTAAGGCATTTATGGGGGGAAGGTATCAGTCAAGAAGATGTGTAAAAATCAAATTTTTGGGCCAAATAGTTTTTGTGGAATCGAATGATAAGAGTGTCAAAGCAGTGGGAACACCATGTGTCTGCACAGGCGAGCAGTGCAGGGATGACAAAATCGCGCACAGTGCGGAATGCAGGGAGCACGTCTTTGTAACAGCGAAAGTGTTAATGTGGCCGTGATGGCTCTACTTCATGAACTGCGCGCTCCCACCCTAAACGTAATTCCCCGTTAAAATGCGTTTTATATGCCATACTGCTGGTGGATAATGAAGATGACCTAAAAAGGGGAATACCTTCATTAAATAAGTTTTGTGTTTCAGAAAACAAGGCGAAATCATCGGCTTTCAAAAGGAAATACCCAGTAGGGACAAATGGTTCAAATGGCTCTGAGCACCATGGGACTTAACAGCTAAGGTCATCAGTCCCCTAGAACTTAGAACTACTTAGACCCAACTAACCTAAGGACATCATCACACACATCCATGCCTGAGGCAGGATTCGAGCCTGCGACCGTAGCAGCAGCGCGGTTCCAGTCTGAAGCGCCTAGAACCGCACGGCCACACCGGCCGGCGTCGCATAAAAGCAACAGAGATAAAGTTCCTGAGAGAAGTGCACTAAAGAGATGCACAAGAGCCAGCAGACTTAGAAATTAGAAAATTAGAATTAAGTGCTGAACAACA
The DNA here is from genome assembly GCF_021461385.2 of Schistocerca piceifrons. NCBI lineage: Eukaryota > Metazoa > Arthropoda > Insecta > Orthoptera > Acrididae > Schistocerca > Schistocerca piceifrons. Next base: position 51,314,512 of record NC_060138.1, read on the forward strand.
TACTCAGTAAAATACAAGAAAATAGAACAAAGTGGATTGGAAATTTAGAAAGAATTAGTGGAGAAAGATTATCTATTCAGATAAGAAGATTTAAGCCAGTTGGGAGAAGTCGCGGAAGACCGAGGCAGCGATGAGTACCGTAACGGGCAAAACAGAAAGAAAGGCCCTATGCTATCGGGGGGGGGGGGGGGGGAAGATGATGCTGATTACTTTGTAAGGTACATCGCCACTGTACATTCTGCTGAAAAATTTACTGCATTTTCTTTTCTGTCTTCAATTTTACTACTCATAATGTGTTTAATTTCATCCTGAAGTTGCTGTTTTTTGAACTGTCTATTGCAGTACAGCGATGCACAGCGTTAACTAATGTCAGTTCAGCTGCCTGGATCTGGTATTCTTGCCGCTTCTATACGATCCATAATTCACTTCTGTTGATTAATTTAAGGATGGCTATTAGTTTAAGAAACATACATTCTTATATTTTTTGTGTGTTGTTCGTAAAGTTCCTCCTGAGTGGCCCACAAATTCTCCATCAGTTGTCACTGGCTCGAAGTTTTGTTTGGCACTCGCACCTAATGCACTTGACTATGGCATGTTAAATCAACTCTCAATCTTCACTTTTGCCCCAAGTTCGGAAGCGCATTGAAATCTAATTAATCAGCATATTAATAATGATTACCACAGACAAGACAATATATGTAGCAGATGTTTACCAAACGCATAGAAGGTACAAAGGAAAGAACTGCCACGTCATATGAAAGCCAAATATATTCTTATATCTTACTTCTTCCATTAAATACAAATTTACTTATAACTTCATACGTATCCACTATTTATTATGTACCTTATTTATTATCATTATCTAAGTTCGTAATAAATTTAAACAAAATTGTTTGTATATACTAGCACTTTGCATACAATTTTTCATTTTTAAAATCTTTTATCGTTTTGTAAAATTCTCGAAAAATGTACTAGGAAGAAAACTGAATTTATATGAAATAACATTTAAAATCACAAACTGTTCGTCCGCTATGTGATAACAGGGAGCAGGTTATAGTGCCTAGAGCATAGTGCATAATCAATGTTGGCAATAATTGTTGAGTTGTGACGTGTTTCAATGAACGCATACATAATATATGAGACAAGGTAATATCAGTGCAAAAGTACAAATTATAGTGCAACGATTTTTTCCGTAATTTAACTTGGTCTATGTTTCGTTAAATCATAACCACTCATTTTTTTTAGTTGGACGGGGAAATTTTCTGCTCATACACTTGACTAAGTGATACTAAGTGCTCGTGATTTCCAAAATTACGAGAAGAACTGCTGTGGCAACCAATCAGCATTGTATTATAAATATTCACTGGAGGTTGAAAGACCGCAAGTCCTTTGGGAAGCCGTTCTTTCACTTTAATTATTCAAATTAGGTGGACGTATGCAATTAGGACACTTATATGTAGTTAGGAAGTCACTGTGGCCAATATGACGCTTATGAAAGAGGGTCGACAGTGGTTGAGTGCTGAGTTCATTGGTATCTAATTGAACGGAGTAATTTTAGGTGACGTGTCTGGGTTTACCTTTGATAGAACATTTTGTCGGACAGTTATGGCTACAGCTGGACGAAGGAAAGCTCACCGACCTGAGGTAGCAAATAGGTCGCTTTACTGATGTCAGTTCAGAGAGCAAGGACAACACTCATAAGTACATGGGGCAGGCCTGCGAGGTTCGGCCGCTGCTTTTACATATGGGGTGGCAAAGACTGGTCTGTTTCATTGTGGATTAAGGCGTTTCAATTATATTCACGCAACCTCAAAGTTTTTCCTGTACGTAGGTAGTCACTAATGCCTAAACGATCCTCCTTATAACGAGAAATCCATTTTCTTGCCGTGTTCGGTCCAGTGGCATTATCCTCATACACGGCACAAATGTTTGTGGCTGCCTCCATGGCTGCCATCCCACTACTGATCTCAAAGAGAAGAATATGTAGGAAATGACAATCTGTAAATAAACCCGTAGCAACCGGAATGCCTACATGCAAAACAAAAACACTGCAAACTTACGCACCAACCTAATATGCTGGATGTCTCACTACTCAAATGGCTCTGAGCACTTTGGGACTCATCTTCTGAGGTCATCAGTCCCGGAGAACTTAGAACTACTTAAACCTAACTAACCTAAGGACATCACACACATCCATGCCCGAGGCAGGATTCGAATTTGCGACCGTAGCAGCCGTGCGCTTCCGGACTAAAGCGCCTAGAACCGCTCGGTCACCGAGGCCGGCTCTCACTACTCAGAGGAATTGATTAAATCAAGGAGATGTATGAATGAATATTAAACTTATGCACTTGAATTTGAATATGATAACATATTTTTCTCGGAGCCAAAGAACACTACTCTTTTTACGTCCGTTACTGTTCAGAGCTACGTCTGTAAGCGTCGTGCTGAGGGATATCAGTTGAGGCAGATAAACGGCGGAAGAAAATAATTTCTTTACCTTGTTTCTTATTCTCAGGCTTGCATTCATCATTTGGCCAGCATGCTCTCAACGATGTTCTAAATACGTTTGCGTTTTTTCTTTGACCGCAGGTATAACGTTGAATTAAACTTATTTAAACTGACTACTAAAGGCGTGAGACGGAGCATGGCTAAGAAGCTTCTGTATTAACGTCTCGATGTACCATACTGAGTCTTTGGCAATGTCCACACCTGCATATAGAGAAAGACAACCGAAAATCCAAAGGGAAAGAAATGCATATTGCTGTCTTGCTATAGATCGCATACAGCTTTTTTAAATCACGTCAGAAGGAATTGAAATTACTGTGCTAGATGTGCAAAACTGGAATATTACGCATGTCAGGTGGTCATTCTATAAAAGATGGCTGATAAGTACAGAGTGACCCAGAAGTCCATTTGCATTAGAAAATTGAATAGTCTACGAAATAGTGTACGTAGAGACGTAAAAATTTCACACATTCATTCTTAAAATGATATGGGTTTTTACAGAAACCACTCATGTGCACAAAGTGACCAGTAGATGTTACTTAACTCGATACAAGATCAATAACTAGCATAACAACTGATTTGTGGCAAAGACGATGTTCTTCATAACAAATGCTTAACATGTCGGCCATCATTCACTAACAATACCTGTAGTCGAGAGACAACGTTGTAAAAAGCACTGTACAGCACATCGGTAGGTATGTCGAGAACTTACCTTCGAGTGTTGTCGAGGTCGGTCGATTACGGTACTTCAGGTTATCCTAAAGCCAATAATTACACGGACTAAGAAAACGATGAGCGCTAGATATGTCTCACACGTGTTGCGATGCAGGGTGGAGCGCCATACTGCATAAAAGTCGTTCCTTCCAGCAGGTGTTTATCAGACACGCTAGGGATGATGCGATTCAGTCAGTTGGCGTACTTTTACCTGCCACGCTGACTATTTGAAAAGCAATGCCCTGCATTTCGTCGATGAAAAAGAGTCTGATCACGATTGATGTGGTAAATCCACAGCACACGGTGACCGTTTAGTCGTTCAATGTGGTGTGAAATTGGCTTCGTCGGTCCAGCGCCATCTATTGGGCGGTTTTTACATTCATTTTCGGTTGCCATTAAACGACATGTGATTTCAGGTGTGTGTGTCAAGTTTCATTTGCTACATATATTATCCCGGGATTCAGTGCAATCGCTACATATATTATCCCGGGATTTATGCATTTTCAAATGTTTGCGGGCTTTTGGGTCACAATGTATACTAAACGATAGTTCTGTTTACAATTCCTTTATCCTTTTTGTCGACATGTGTAATCGTTTCTTTCAGTTACTGAGCACAAGTTTCCTTCAAGGGATCCGCGTCATAATGCGATGAAAAGGGAAGCTATCTCGGCTGTACATTCTGTATACATGGTCTTTCCATAAGAGCGTGCAAAATCTAACAGTGCATAGAGAATACTCCACTGAACAGTTTGAGGCAGGGAATCTGAGGTCGGAGGAGCCAGCTTAGGGAGATACGTCGACGGCTCTGTCTAGCAGTGCTGTTTCCCAGCCTATTTTACATTTTACATGCGTACAATTTTATACGTACTGTGCTGTTTATTTACATGTACATTCCTTATTTCCTGTATGGAAACAAGGAGGATGAGCCATATCACGATGATGTGATAATGCTGGTTTGTTCATTTTACTTGTCCATAAGGTGGCTCTGTTGTATTTACATTGTCCCACGACAGGACGTGGTAGGAATCAACGAGACACGCATTCATTACTCAGGGTTGTTCAGATACGTACAGTACAATACGATGGAGCAATGTAGGAACAGTATTTCCTGGTCGCTAGATTGCAAGGTTAGGTCCTATTCCATGATCTACGAGGTTACCTGACCTCAATCCCATTGATCATTTCCTATGGGGCTATCTAAAGCCACTTGTGTATGAGACCCCAATTGATACGGAGACGGAATTAGTTGCCAGAATTGTAGGTGCCTGTGATGTGATTCGAAACACACCAGGAATACATGTCAGGGTGCGTCAGAATCTTGTTCGCGCGATGACATTTTTGCATTGAGGTTGATGGCCGTCAGTTTCAGCACATTTTGTAAGATTCATCCCAAATGGTACGTTCATTGTGTCAATGATAGTATTTGTGGTTAACTCAAATAAATAAAAAGGTATACAGTAATGTGATTTTTAGCCTATTATCTCCTTAAGCTGGCTTCTCCGGTACCGAGATCCCTACCTGAATGTGTTCTGTGGATCATTCCTGTGTCCTGTTAAATTTTCGCACACTCGTACGGAAAAAACCTGTAGAGTGCTATAGAGATTCAAGTGATCCATCTTCCTTAGTTTCAGCTGTGTCTATACCTCACTACCACTAATATCTATGTGAGCCACCACTGTAGCAATGAGAGGATTAAACTGTTTCTTACTTCGTAAGAATATACTTGAAAATGACTGCTGCATTTCTACTTTTACTCTGATACCCTCAGTCGTAGGCCCCTTTCAAATGCCTCTGAGCACTATGGGACTCAACATCTGAGGTCATCAGTCCCCTAGAACTTAGAACTACCTAAACCTAACTAACCTAAGAACATCACACACATCCATGCCCGAGGCAGGATTCGAACCTGCGACCGTAGCGGTCGCGCGGTTCCAGACTGAAGCGGCTAGAACCGCTCGGCCACACCGGCCGGCAGGCCCTTTCCATCCAGGAATATCTGGACAGTAGCTATGGTGTCCCTGACGAAGTATGTTTGGGTTTTGCTATAATATTTCCGTGTATCTCTCCTACTGTGGCCATTGAGAGCTTCCCGCATTGCCAAAGTACTTGTCGCTGACTGACGTGAACGCGTAGTCTTCGGGAAGTGCCCTCAGGGTTGGCGACGGAGCTATCCATTTAAGACGGCGGACGGCGGTATCCGGGGCCGGGCGGCAGGCACGCCTTTGTTTGAGGGCCTGGAGCCCAAATGTTTGCCGAAAGCTTCCTGCGCGCTCGCGACGTATTACTTCCGCTGTTTATCGTTCGTGCGGCCGAGGTTCGAGCGCTGCTCCACTCCTCCGCGTCCCGCTTTGCTAGGGAGGCCTGTCGTTGGCTCTCGACCACCCCTGTCTGACAGCCCTTTGTAATTTTAATTACTATCGTGAAAGACAAACACTGAGAACTCATGATACTGTGCGCTTACTACTGCACTCACATTTAATATTCCGGTGCAGAATGTCCTCTCTTTTTCCCTCGATGGAAGGGATTCAGGAGAAAGGGCCAGCTACAGCACTCTACACAGCCTGCAGGTCTACATTACGCCTCATGACAACAACGAAGGCAGAAGCATATGGAATAAGTTCACAGATATGTGGGTGGCTCGAAGACTTCCTAAATAATAGAACCCAGTATGTTCTCCTCGACAGCGACTGTTCATCAGAGACAAGTGTATCGTCAGCAGCGCCGCAGGAAGGTGTGCTGGGACCGCTATTGTTCTTTATGTACGAGGGTGAGTCAAATGAAAACTTTGAATATTTTTTTAAATATTATTTATTGTGCAGAAGTGGTACAAAGCTGTATCACTTTTCAACATAATCTCCCCCACACTCAATGCAAGTCCTCTAGCGCAAAAAAGTGCATAAAATCGTTTACAAAAAAATTCTTTTAGTAGTCCGCGCAACCACTCATGCACCTTGTAGCGTACATCGTCATTAGAACGGAACTTCTTTCCTCCCATTACGTCTTCGATTGGTCCAAACATATGGAAATCACTTGGAAATCACTTGGGGCAAGTTCTGGTGAGTATGGTGGATGAGGAAGACACTCAAAATGAAGGTCTGTGATTGTTGCAACTGTTGTACGGTCAGTGTGGGGCCTTGCATTGTCATGTTACAAAGGGACACCTGCTGACAGCAATCCATGTCGCATTGATTTGATTGCAGGCATCAGTAGATTTTTTAGGAGATCTGTGTATGATGCTCTGGTGACAGTGGTCCCTGTAGGCATGTAATGCTCTAAAATGACGCCTTTTTCGTCCCAAAAGAGAGTCAACAAAACCTTCACTGCTAATGGTTCTGTTCGAAACTTCTTTGGTTTTGGTGATGAGGAATGGTGGCATTCCTTACTCGCTCGCTTCGTTTCCGGTTAGTGAACGTGAACCCAAGTTTCGTCCCCAGTGACGATTCTTGCAAGGAAGGCATCACCTTCTCGTTCAAAGCGCTGAGGAAGTACTTCACAAGCATCAACATGTCGTTCTCTCATTTCAGGAGTCAGATGTCATGGCACCCATCTTGCAGACGCTTTGTAAAACTGGAGAAAATCATGCACAGTGTGGTGTGCTGCCCCGTGACTAATCTATGAACATGCTGCAATGTCATTCAGTGTCACTCGGCGGTTTTCATTCACTAAGGCTTCAACTGCTACAATGTTCTGTGGCGTCACAACTCGTTGTGCCTGACCCGAACGAGGAGCATCTTCCACTGAAGTCACACCATTTGCGAACTTCCTACTCCATTCGTAGACCTGCTGCTGTGAGAAACATGCATCACCGTACCGAATCTTCATTCATCGATGAATTTCAATAGTTTTCACACCTTCACTACACAAATATCAAATAACAGAACGCTGTTCTTCCCTGGTGCAAGTCGTAAGTGGGGCGGTCATCATTATACTGATACTACGACGGTGTGTGAGCATCTGCACTATGCTGCGACCTACATGCCATTCTGCACGCTGTTTGTAGCACGCTTACCAACTTACAGGATAACGGAGCGATATTTCGATTTGTTATTACAAATTTAAGGTTTTCATTTGACTCACCCTCATATATAAACGATTTAGCGGACATGTTGGGCAGCAGTTAGCAGTTGTTTGCTGGTGATTACGTGGTGTACGGTAAGGTGTCGGAGTTGAGTGACTGTGGAAACACAAAGACAGGTTTTCCAGTTGGTGTGATGAATAGCAACGAGACCGAAATGCGGAAAAATGTAACTTCATGAGGGTGAGTAGAAAGAACAAAACTGCGATGTTCGGATACAGTATTACTAGTGTCCTGGATGACACAGAAAATGGGGTTCTGAGAACTATGGGACTTAACATCTAAGGTCATCAGTCCCCTAGAACTTAGAACTACTTAAACCTAACTAACCTAACGACATCATACACATCCATACCCGTGGCAGGATTCGAACCTGCGACCGTAGCAGTCGCGCCGTTTCGGACTGAAGCGCCTAGAACCGCTCGGCTGCTAGTTGACAAGGTCGAATAGATTAAATGTCTGGGCCTAACGTTGCCAAGTGATTTGAGGTGGAAGGAACTATGTTAGGAAAGGCGCATGGTCGAATCCGTGTTATTGGGAGAATTTTACGAAGAAGTGGTTCAACTTGGAAGGAGACCGCATATAGGACGCTCGTGCGACCTATGCTTAAGTGCTGATCGATTGTTTGTTATCCGTACCAGTTCGGAGTGAAGGAAGACATCGATGCAATTCAGAGAAGGGCTGCTACAATTTTGTTACTGCCAGGTTATAACAACACATAAGTGTTACGGAGGTGCCTCGGGAACTCAGATGGGAATCCCTGGAAGGAGGGCGACGTTCTTTTCGAGAAACACTGATGAGAAAATTTAGACAACCGGCATTTGAAGCTGACAGCCGAAATATTCTACTGTCACCAACATGCATTGCACGTAACGACCACGAAGATAAGTTATGAGAAATTAGGGCGCATACGGAGGCATACAAGCAGTCGTTTTTCCCTCGCTCTATTTGCGAGTGGAGCAGGAAAGGAAATCACCAGTAGTGGTGCAAGGTATCGCCCGTCACGTACCGTGCGGAGCCTTTCGGAGTATCTAAGTAGATGTAGGTGAAAATGTAGCAGAGTGATTTGGTGCTTATGAAACTGTGTTACCTGACTACAGGGTGCTACATTGCACAGGCGGTAGAAAAGGGGTGATACGATGCAGACCAGAAAGTCACGTTACTCTAACCGTCAAATGCTTTGATAGTGGGCACATCAATTTGATTTAATGGCATTTGATATATTAACTTTTATTAAATGCTGCACTACACAGGAGCATGGCGCAATGTTTCGAAATAGCCACCAAGGTCCCTGTAAATGACGATGGAAACGCTATATTAATCGTTCAGATACTCTTCGTTAGACATCCAATCCGTCATTCGAGATTCGTTGCGTGAGCGTTCTCGTATTTGGAAAGTCTGTGCCATCTCCGTCCCCCCTCCACCCCCCCCCCTTCCACTCCGCCAGTTTGTCTTTCAGTTTACCGAAAATATGGAAATCGCATGGTACAATACCCGGACTAGCCATACACATCAGTCTGTAGCAGAGGATCCTTCCGTTCCAACTAAGGCTGAAGCTGCCTAGCTCTCAGACAGATTAACTAACTGCAAACTATGAATCAAGGGCAGCAGAAAGACTCCGTATTCCGAGATTTCCGGAAACCGTTTGACACGATGCCTCACTGGAGACTCTTACCGAAGGCACTAGCATATGGAATTGACTCCCATATACTTGAGTACTTCGAATACTTCTGAAGTAATAGAACTGTGTGCGTCGTTCTCGGCGGCGAGTGATCAGATAAAAGGGTATCGTCAGAAGTTTCCCAGGGAAATGTCGTAGGGCCTCTTTTATTCTTTATATATGAATGAACAGACAAATAGTTTGAGGAGAGGTTTCTGGCTGCTTGTTGATGATGTGGTGTACGTCGTCAAGCGATCGTGGGTGGACAGAAGAACAATTCTAGTTTTTCTGATGACGGCAGATTGCTCTAAATATAGAAAAAATTATGTTAATATAGATGAGCGGGACTGTTAGAATGCAGCTTTAGTAGTGTCACGTCTGTTAAATAATTGATCATGACGTTTGAAAGTGACATGGAACTGAAAGAGCACGTACGGACGGCAGTAGGAAAGACGAATGGTAGACTTCGGTTTATTGTGAGAAGTTTAGGAAAATCTGGTTCATGCTTAAAGGTGACCGCGTATAGAACACCTGCGCTACCCGTTCTTGAGTACTGCTCAGGTGTTTGGGATACCCTCTAGGACGAATTAAACCACGAAATTGAAGCAATTCGGACGCAGGATGATGTGTTCGATGAAAGTGGTAGAATAACGGGGAAGTGAAGTAAGAATCCCTGGAGGGATGGTCAAATTGTTCGGAATTCAACACGGCTGGATACCCCACTGCATTTAGTCCATACACCATTATAATTTCAAAGGCCAGTTTGTGTGTAATTTAAAGTTCTGCCTACGAAAATACTATTGTCCAGCGTACTTCATCTTTGGAGTACGATACTGAATGATTTAGACAAAATTTCTAGTTGATGTGATGAACGGCAGCTAGATATAAATGTCAAAAAAAGTAAGTTAGTGCAGATGAGTAGGAATAACAAGCCCATAAGTATTAGTAGTGTGCTTCTTTACACAGTCATGTCGACTAAATATCTAGGCGTAACGTTGCACAGCAGTACGAAATGGAATGAGCATCTAAGGATTGTTGTAGGGAAGAAGAGTGGTCAACTTCCGTTCGTTGTGAGAATTTTAGGGAAGTGTGTCTCATTTTTAAAGGAGACCACGTATAGGATACTAGTACGACCAGTTGTTGAGTACTATTAGATGATTTGGGATCAGCCCCAGGTCGGGTTAAACGAAAGTACTGAAGCAATTCAGAGGCAGGTTGTTAGATTTCTAACCGGTAGGTTCCAACACCACGTAAGTAGTATCGAAATGCATCAGGAACCCAGAAGAGGTATCACTGAAGGGAAGGAGATGTCTGTAAGAGGAGACTATTGAAAAAAAATTAGAGAACCGTCATAAGTTCCTGGACTGACTACAGCCAAAGATACGTGAAAGAAAAGCAGGGTTGGAGAAGAAGAAAGTCGCATTTCATCAAGGCAGTAAGCATCCTCACACAAATGCTGTTGCCATGGTGAACATACATGATATAAGATACGAATTGTGGTCACACCAACTTTATTAGGCTGATTTGACACCATCATACTTTCATCTCTTCCCTAATCTCAAATTTTGAACGGAAAGTCTCTTCAAAAGAAGAACTGACAGCTGAAGTTGACAGATATCTTGCAAGCCTCGACGAATGTAACTATCCAGAGTGGTGCGCAATGTCCAGTCACGGAATAATCGGTGCGATACTCCCTGATGGCACAGTGACTACCGAACGTCACGTGAAGGTGTTGGAAGATGGTTTCATCCCCAGTATCCAATGTTACCCAGATTTCGACAATATATGGTTCATGCAAGACAGTGGTCGACCCTGCCGAAGCAGGAGAGTGTTTGATTTCCCTGAGGAGCACTTTGGGAATCGTATTCTAGCTCTGGGTTACCCAGAGGTCACTTGCATAGGACTCGTTTGGTGGCCATATTCTCCGGATGTCACACATACGACTCCTTTTCGTGGTGCTGTATAAAAGGCATGGTGTACAGCAATAAATACTGCTTAGCTGAAAACAGCCATTCAAGAGATTATCGACGGCATACATTTTCCGACAGTTCAGCGGGTCATGCAGAATTTTGCTATTCGTCCACGCAACATCGTCGCCCATGTTGGTAGGAATATCAAACATGTAATAACCTAAATCCGAATATGTAGAGACGATCACATGTTGAATAAAGTGTGTGCACTCCATAGCTTGTAACTAACTTACGTTTTTGTTTCATATACACTCCTGGAAATGGAAAATAGAACACATTGACACCGGTGTGTCAGACCCACCATACTTGCTCCGGACACTGCGAGAGGGCTGTACAAGCAATGATCACACGCACGGCAGAGCGGACACACCAGGAACCGCGGTGTTGGCCGTCGAATGGCGCTAGCTGCGCAGCATTTGTGCACCGCCGCCGTCAGTGTCAGCCAGTTTGCCGTGGCATACGGACCTCCATCGCAGTCTTTAACACTGGTAGCATGCCGCGACAGCGTGGACGTGAACCGTATGTGCAGTTGACGGACTTTGAGCGAGGGCGTATAGTGGGCATGCGGGAGGCCGGGTGGACGTACCGCCGAATTGCTCAACACGTAGGGCGTGAGGTCTCCACAGTACATCGATGTTGTCGCCAGTGGTCGGCGGAAGGTGCACGTACCCGTCGACCTGGGACCGGACCGCAGCGACGCACGGATGCATGCCAAGACCGTAGGATCCTACGCAGTGCCGTAGGGGACCGCACCGCCACTTCCCAGCCAATTAGGGACACTGTTGCTCCTGGGGTATCGGCGAGGACCATTCGCAACCGTCTCCATGAAGCTGGGCTACGGTCCCGCACACCGTTAGGCCGTCTTCCGCTCACGCCCCAACATCGTGCAGCCCGCCTCCAGTGGCGTGAATGGAGGGACGAATGGTGACGTGTCGTCTTCAGCGATGAGAGTCGCTTCTGCCTTGGTGCCAATGATGGTCGTATGCGTGTTTGGCGCCGCACAGGTGAGCGCCCCAATCAGGACTGCATGCGACCGAGGCACACAGGGCCAACACCCGGCATCATGGTGTGGGGAGCGATCTGCTACACTGGACGTACACCACTGGTGATCGTCGAGGGGACACTGAATAGTGCACGGTACATCCAAACCGTCATCGAACCCATCGTTCTACCATTCCTAGACCGGCAAGGGAACTTGCTGTTCCAACAGGACAATGCACGTCCGCATGTATCCCGTGCCACCCAACGTGCTCTAGAAGGTGTAAGTCAACTACCGTGGCCAGCAAGATCTCCGGATCTGTCCCCCATTGAGCATGTTTGGGACTGGATGAAGCGTCGTCTCACGCGGTCTGCACGTCCAGCACGAACGCTGGTCCAACTGAGGCGCCAGGTGGAAATGGCATGGCAAGCCGTTCCACAGGTTTACATCCAGCATCTCTACGATCGTCTCCATGGGAGAATAGCAGCCTGCATAGCTGCGAAAGGTGGATGTACACTGTACTAGTGCCGACATTGTGCATGCTCTGTTGCGTGTGTCTATGTGCCTGTGGTTCTGTCAGTGTGATCATGTGATGTATCTGACCCCAGGAATGTGTCAATAAAGTTTCCCCTTCCTGGGACAATGAATTCACGGTGTTCTTATTTCAATTTCCAGGAGTGTAGTTCAAAAATTTTTATTCAGTATACAGAGTGAGTCACCTAACGTTACCGCTGGATATATTTCGTAAACCACATCAAATACTGACGAACCGATTCGACGGACCGAACGTGAGGAGAAGGGCTAGTGTAATTGTTTAATACAAACCATACAAAAATGCACGGAAGTATGTTTTTTAACACAAACCTACGTTTTTTAAATGGAACCCCGTTAGTTTTGTTAGCACATCTGAACATATAAACAAATACGTAATCAGTGCCGTTTGTTGCATTGTAAAACGTTAATTACATCCGGAGATATTGTAACCTAAAGTTGACGCTTGAAACCTCCGACGTTCAGTAGCATGTTGTAACAAACACTGGCCACGGTCGGCGAGCAGCATCTGCAGTTACATGTTTACGATGACGACCGTGTTTACGAGTGTGGCTGTAGTGCACTGTTGTGGTTTGGTCTAGCTGTCGCAATTTCCGCATGTAGCGTTTGCTGCTATTGTTATTCTGCATTCGTATCCACACGCAGACCAACTGTAGTACACCGTGTTACCAGAAGTCTCTGATAGTGTAGTGTTGTAGGAACTGTGACCATGGTGTATTCGAACTCTGAAAAGGCGGAGATGATGCTCATCTATGGCGAGTGTCGACGAAATGCAGCTGAAGCCTGCACGGTGTATGCAGAACGGTACCCGGACAGAGAGCATCCAACGTGCCGCACATTGCAAAACATCTACCGTCAACTGTATGTAACAGGTATGGTCGTTGCACGCAAGCGGGTCCGTAACAGGCCCGTCACAGCAGAAGCGGGTGCAGTTGGTGTGTTAGCTGCTGTTGCCATGAACCCAAACATGAGTACACGGGACATTGCGAGAGCCGGTGGACTGAGTCAAAGTAGTGTCATGCGCATACTGCATCGTCACCGCATTCACCCGTTTCATGTGTCGCTACATCAGCAATTACATGGTGATGACTTTAATCATCGAGTGCAATTCTGTCAATGGGCATTAACAGAGAATGCGTTGCAGTTCTACCTGTTTACCGATGAAGCGGGTATCACAAACCACGGGGCAGTGAATCTACGGAACATGCATTACTGGCCCGTGGACAATCCTCGGTGGCTCAGACACGTAGAGCGACAGCGACCGTGGACTGTAAATGTATGGTGCGTAATCATTGGCGACCACCTCATTGGTCCTCACCTCATTGTGCAACATACATCGCGTTTCTACAGAATGATCTGCCAACGTTGCTCGAAAATGTCCCACTGGAAACGCGTCGTCGTATGTGGTATCAGCATGATGGTGCACCTGCACATTCCGCAATTAACACTAGGCTGACCCTTGACAGGATGTTCGACAGGCGTTTCATAGGACGTGGAGGACGCATAAATTGGCCAGCCCGTTCTACCGATCTTACACCTCTGGACCGGTTTCTGTGGGGTACGTTAAAGGAGAATGTGTACCGTGATGTGCCTACAACCCCAGAGGATATGAAACAACGTATTGTGGCAGCCTGCGGCGACATTACACCAGATGTACTGCGGCGTGTACGACATGCATTACGCAAGAGATTGCAATTGTGTGCAGCAAATGATGGCCACCACATTGAACATCTATTGGCCTGACATGTCGGGACACACTCTATTCCACTCCGTAATTGAAAACGGAAACCACGTTTGTACGCGTACCTCACCCCTCACGGTAATGTACATGTGCGTCAGTGAAAAAGACCAATAAAAAGGTGTTAGCGTGTGGACGTAATGTGCTGTTCCAGTCTCTTCTGTACCTAAGGTCCATCACCGTTCCCTTTGGATCCCTACATATGTCGGTGCTCTCCGATACACACGTTCGAACAGCGGAGGAGTGGTACTCAAGCGTCAACTTTAGTTTACAATATCTCCGGATGTAATTAACATTTTACAATGCAACAAACGGCGCTGATTACGTATTTGTTTATATGTTCAGATGTGCTAACAAAACTAACGGGAGTCCATTTAAAAAAACCTATGGTTGTGTTAAAAAACATACTTTCGTGCATTTTTTTATGGTTTGTATTAACGAATTACACTAGCCCCTCTCCTCACGTTCGGCCTGTGGAATCGATTCGTCAGTATTTGATGTGGTTTACGAAATATATAACCAGCGGTAATGTTAGGTGACTCACCCTGTATACGCTCACCAATAAATGGTGTCCAGCCTCCATCAGAATCCATTTATCAGTTGCCAAATCAAACCCATTGTCATACACATTATCGTCCCACATCAGGAGTCGGAGAGTTGTGCGCTTCACATCCGTATAGTTTTCCGTGCGGGTTTTTCAAATGTGCTGTGCGACAGGTACCGTCAGTTACTTTATTTACTGTATTTAGTACTTCTATTCACTAAATTTATGGTTAGTGGTATCAGCTGAGTTTGTCTTCGTTGGAAATTGAATGGTTCAGTGTGCAACCCGATAACCTTGTCGTTGAATCGCGACGCGAGGTAGGCCAGGCGCTAAATATCTGAGCATTTGATTGGGACCAGATCGTAGGTGGCCGATGTGTGAGACAATGATGTTAATCACGAACTGGACTATTCTCTTTACAGTGATTCATGAGTAACGTCGTATGCAGTTGTTGGCTTGGAGATACCGAAAGGTTGCTTCGCCACCTGTTCGTAAATGGTTTTCCTCCTCCACACATAATTGCCCCTTCCACCCGCTGCCAGCACATACCCTTCTTCTCTCAGACCATTTTTTCTTCACCGTATGAAGGACGGTTCCCAGTGCGACATGTCCTAACTTCTCTAAAGTTTGTGAAGGGATTTCTAATTCAATTGAAGACAGAAGTAGAAGACCTGGCGATGGAGACTTTACGCATCCACTTCCAGTTCCCTCCCGTCTCCACTGAAGTACACTTTGCAAGAATGCACATTTTGCATTTCGTGCATCTCATCATTTATTTTAGTCGATTTTCCTCCCACAACTCGTTATACCTTTTCACCACTCAGAGTCGCCGCGCTAAGGCGCCATGTCACGGACTGCGCGGCCCCTCCCGTCGGAGGTTCGAGTCCTCCCTCGGGCATGGGTGTGTGTGTGTGTTGTTCGTAGTATAAGTTAGTTTAGGTTGCGTGTAAGTCTATGGACCGATGACCTAAGCAGTTTGGTCCTTAGGAATTCACACACATTCGTTACACTATTTCTCAGTTTCATGAATGAAGTTCTGTGGTGGCTTCCTCGCAGATTCTCCAAAACACCTCCTTTTCACAGGTGGAGCTGTAGTTCGGCATTTCTTCTTCTTTGATTCTGTTGGCTTTTATCCCTTTCTCGCATAGGCTGCTCGTCAGGTCACAGGCTTCTTTGTTAGACCTTGTACTTGCAACTTTCATCATTTCCCTCTGATTCGCCGTCACTATTTTGGATGGACAGCTTTTACCACTTCATCTGCAATGAATTTATGGTGCACTCGGTTTACTTCTACAATGTTGAACGCAAGTTTTCTTAAGTCATACATTCTTAATCCGAACATTATCTCTCTAGATGTAAGAATATGCTCTTCCTGTTTGTTTTCTACTTCATTGGAAGACGCTTTGCTGCTGCCAAAAATTATAATATCCCGTTCGCACTTTTTTTTTTTTTTCAGCATACTTCTTCGTTGTTAGCTGAGGAACATTTTACAAAGTTGAACATTCATTTAATTCACGACCCCCATATAGACAGACTGTTACAGGTGAAAGGAATTTCACTGCGCTCCAGTTTCAATAATGCCTTGCTGTTGCCATATAGTAATACAGAGTAATTATTTCATAAATAACTTAGGATAAGGAACGTGTTATAAGACTAATAAACATTATGCTGCACTAACGTTTCTATAAAGCTCACTACGCGAACAACTTTCTTAAATTGCACCGGTACAAGTATTGGAAATTGTGGTGTCACCGCCAGACACCACTTGTGCTAGGTGGTAGCCTTTAAATCGGCCGCGGTTCGTTAGTATACGTCGACCCGCGTGTCGCCACTACCAGTAATGGCAGACCGAGCGCCGCCACACGGCCGGTCTAGAGAGACTTCCTAGCACTCGCCCCAGTTGTACAGCCGACTTTGCTAGCGATGGTTCACTGACAAAATATGCTCTCATTTGCCGAGACGATAGTTAGCATAGCCTTCAGCTACGTCATTTGCTACGACCTAGCAAGGTGCCATTATCAGTTGCTATTGATATTGGATTGGATTGGATTGTTTGGGGGAAGAGACCAAACTGCGAGGTCATCGGTCTCATCGGACTGGGGAAGGATGGGGAAGGAAGTCGGCCGTGCCCTTTCAAAGGAACCATCCCAGCATTTGCCTGGAGCGATTTATGGAAATCACGGAAAACCTAAATCAGGATGGCCGGACGCGGGATTGAACCGTCGTCCTCCCGAATGCGAGTCCAGTGTGCTACCACTGCGCCACCTCGCTCGGTATATTGATATTGTAAATGATGTACAGACAAGAGCTACGTTCAACATTATTGAATTAAAGTTGAGTATTCCACCATCTGCGTCCGTTTTTGTAAGTTCTAATTTCTTTGTCTTGTTCCAGACCTCACGCCAGCCTGCGTGAGCTAAAACGCGTGCCTTTCGGCTTCCTCTATTCATACGGGTTGGCTCTCCTGCCAATCCACAACAGAAATTGTAGCGGGACATTGTAGGCCACGTCGCCATTCTCTCTTTGTCAGTTTTCTACAGAAATATTACAACAAATACAGACTCGTAAGGCTCTGAAAACTATCGTTATTTTATGTATATTCATCACTAAATAGAACATTATGTTGCCACATAGCTTACAACAGTAATTCCAGTCGCCACGTGTACAAAAAGTTAGACGAAACCTACAGCAAAATCAAGGCTGCCTTCAGACGAGCTGTTCATCAACACACAGAACTCATAGCTGACATTATGGGTCCAATACGTACGTAGCTGGCGCTCGCCGTACTAAATGTCGGATAGTAGAAGAGGTACTAATTTTGTAGTAGTGGTAGAAACTAAGGGACGGTACAATATACGCAGCTCTTAAGTATATGTTTCAGGGAGAACCAGCAACATTTTCGCAACCACTCCTGTATGTTTTACACTGTACTCATAATTTCTTGACAATTTTGATGGTTACTTCCAATTCATTTTCTAATGGCTCCTTCCTTGGCCTCATCTTGATTTTCATTCTTAAACATTTTATTTCATCATGTCGCTTAAAATATCTAAACGGTGTCAAAAAAAAGACTTAGTTCCCTTTTGAGTAGTTGCTTTGAAGATTTCGGTCAAAACGTATTTAATGGAGTTTCTTTCCGTCCAGGTGTCTTTGTAAGACTTCTGAAAAGCCACGTTACCATTGCTTCTAAGCAGTTTCTCGCTTCATCAAACTCTAGTTTTAGCATACATACACGTGTGAACTTCACATGAACGTCTTGTGGAACCATTTTTTTCCTTCCTGCATTTAACTTCCTGTTGTTCTCCTTTGTAATAAGTTCGGAATACAGTAAAGTTTACAACGTGTGATTGAATTGTAAGAATGAAATTTTTAAATAGCTTCACTCGAATGACCCGCTGCTATTAGGGGCCGAAAGTAAAAATTCCCTGAAAATAATAATTAACCAGAATACGCATCTGACTATGGGAACAAAGTTCCGAGTGTGATCCAGCTCCAAAGAATATTAAATTTTAAAACAGAACATATAAATGACACACTTCCATTCAGCAGTTTTTTTATGACGTTGGCGGGTCTTAGACGTGATTATTCAGGCGTGATTATTCAGCACCTCAGTCGTTTTCGGCTCCTCATCCACGTTACTGCCTTCCCCGGAGCTCGAAACCGGATGGTGGCGTGGAAGCTCTTTGACGACGATATGAAAGAAATATTTTTCCACCAATATTAATTACAGATTTCTCCCCACTTGCGTTCCTCACCCAACACTCAGCAATAATTTGGCATTAATATCTTTCATCGTTTATATTTAAAATAAATATTTTGCTGGGAACTAAACAAATGTATATAGCTGGGCCGTTACACACCACAAGGAACATAGCGAAGTTATTATGGGTGTGAAGAAAATGAAAATGATGTGGACATTACGCGAAGCGAAGCGAATGGATTATACGTCGACAAAGAAAGTTTTTTTCCCTTATTCCAATACAAAGAAACAGACCGAGACCACGGGCAAATGGAAGGTGCTGGAACAACATTTTAATGAATGCTACGTGGAGCATCTGCTTATCGCTAAGCTCGAATCTTATGTTTTGTAGCAGCAGGTGACGATGGAGATCACGATTTCTTCATGCGATGAATAAAATATTGTACACACACAATTGGATGTTTACATGATCTTTCGGACACTAGATCGTAGTTGTATACCAAGTATGATATTACGATACAGACGGACGGTGGTTCAGTAGCTGTTGAGGAAGTGCAACTGCGTCCTAGAAGACAGAGTATCAGATCTCAACTAATCTATATTGATTTATATTAAAAGTGGTATCCGTGAAACACGTATATCCAGATCCAGTGCAGGGATGTATCCCTTGAAAGCAACATAGATGGTCGCTTTCCCCATCCTTGTCCCATTCGAGAATTTGCGTGTCTAAGGAAAAGCCTGCATCATTCATCAGTGACAGTAAGTAGCTTGATAAATAACCAATGAAAAACAAAATTTACTTCTTCAGATATGATTGGAAATACACGCGTTTTGCACACCATTTTGAAAATGCGGGAGGACATACTGTCATGAGAATCGACACAGGTGTGATGTAGCCTGGTTATTTCTCATATGTCGCTGAGCGACTTTTAAAGTCAAAACAAATGATGACATTTTTTCAACAAATGCTTTATGTTTAGAAATTAATGATATGGCGTTAAATCTCTGAAGACTTCTGTGTCATGCCTGTATGAGCTGAGGATGGTTCAGAACCTTAAATCTTCGGTATGCACGAATATTTTCACACACGACTTGATCTGCAATGTTTTTGTTAGTCCATATAACTACTATCAGTAGCTAGGTTCAGGAAAGCGAAGTAAGTAGGGATGTTGTTTTCGGAATTCCCTCATCTGTAGCCGAACTAAAGAAAAACAGGCTCAAACAGAACTAACACAACCTTGTGCAGCGTTTGCCTGTTTTGAGTTCGGACTAGTGGCTTCGACAGACTGCACCCTCGGTCGGAGCTCCATCCTACATTGTAAACACAGCTGGCCTCTAAAGACTGTTTAGGGACCTCGTCTTACAAACGAACCTGGCTTCCTCTTGCCTGTCCTTTTTTTTTTTTTTTTTGCAACGTTGTTTTTTCAATGGAGTCTCCCAGATCAGGGAGTCCGTATTGTATCGTGCTTCTGGTTATTTGTCTCCATTTCCTGTTCCCCACCCATTGTTTCATTGTTGTCTGTTCTTTGATGTCTATTTTTATGGCGTACAACTGAAAGATATGTGGAAATTTGAATGATTTGAGGATGCCATTACTTGAATATAAGTTGTGGATATTTCATGCGTAAGATAATGGATTACATGGCAGTCAAAAATGTGTTAACATGTATTACTAGTTGCGAAAGTGCTGTTTCGCATGCGTATTTACTATTTGCCTATTTGTACTGGGATAACAATGCGTTCAACACAATTATCTGACTACTGAGAATTCACAAAGCCAAGTGTTATTGTTATACAGAACATAAACTTGATATGAATTGCATTATGACATGGAAGGTCACATATTTAAGTAGACTGCGGAACAAAACACTATTATGCAGACGTAAACAACTCTCTTTTTTAAGATGAGCTTCTGTTATTCGCCAGACGATTCTATAATTTTAAAATCTTTTTTATCCTTAGCATGAACCAACACCTAAATCAGTGTTTGCGGTTGAGACATTAATCACAGTAGACGTGAGACGTTGTAAACAGAATGGTTTTGCCAGTATCCTACAAATGGATACATAACTGTGGTATTTAATTCGCGCACAGGCAATATAATTTAAAATATTTGTGAATATGTGGATGGATATAAAAGTAAGTTCATTTGGGATGCGTCCATTTCATTCATTTGTCAGTTTGATCAGTCGTCCATTCATTGTATAACGTAGATTTTACCAAGAAGAAGAATTTTCTTAATGTGGAAAACTCAAGGTAAAAATGAAACAAGAACGACACTGCTCTTGAAATCATAAATGAATTATCCCTCTGCTGCGTAATACTAACTTTGTTAACGCTACAAAAAAAATCAACTTAGTAAATTAGAAGAAAAGTCAGTAGTATGAAAAGAAGATTCTTCTCCCTCAGTCGTTTGAAACATATGCTTTTATTGATTCATCAATCTCCCTACTAGTTTGATGGGTCTCGCTGATTTTGCGGAGAACGTCTTTATTCATTATCTTATGAGCCCACTTAACTTAGTTTTCGACATTCGTCTCTGGCACCAAATCTCAAATGTTTCGATTCTCATCTGTTCTGGTTTCCCATAGTCCATGTTTCACTACCATACACTGCTATGCTCCAAACGTACATTCTCAGTGTCCTCCTTGCTCCGTCGGTCATGGGCAATTTTGCTGCGTATCTATCAAAATTCAGAAACGTCGGCTACTTCGTGATCAGTTCGGATCTTCAGTTTCTCGCTGTTCTAATTTCTGCTACTTCGCATTAGTTACGTCATTCTTCGGTTTACTCTCAGTCCATACTCAGTAGACTGTTCATTCCATCAACCAATCCTGCAGATCTTCTTCACTGTCACTGAGGATAGCAATGCCATCAGCGAATCTTATCATTGATATCATTTCATCTTGAATTTTTATCCCATCCTTGCACCTTTCTTTCAATTCCGTCTGTTTCTTAGACATGTAAACTGTACAGAAGTGCCGAAAGACTGTGTCCGTGTCTTGCATATTTAGTAATCCGAGCCCTTCGTTCTTGGTCTTACAATCCTCTTGTTCCGTCTAGGATCTTGCACATACTATATATTACTCGTCATTCCGTATATCTTACCCTCCTTCTCTCGGAATTTCGAACTTCTTACTTCAGTTCACATAACCCTTTTTCCAGATCGACAAATTCTGTGAACATACCTTCATTTTTCTCAATTCCTGCTTCCATTGTCATTTCCAACGTCAGAGCTGTCTCTCTGGTGCCTTTAGCATTCCTAAATCCAAACTGATCGACATTTTTAAATAATTTTCCCATTATTATGTATATTATTCTTGCAATCTTCGTGGATGTGCGAGAGGTGTTAAGCTGATTTTGCGATAACTCTCGCACTGGTCGGTTCGTGGTGGCTTCAGAACTGTGTAGATGACGTTTTGTAAATACATACAATCTACATGTTAACGTGAAAAGTTGTCTGTTCCGCCAACGAGATTAGAAATTCATCGGAATTTTATCAATACCTTCTGCCAAATATCTTTTAATATTGTTCTAATACTGGATCACCTATCTGTTCCCTGTAGACTACTGTTACTTGTTCCATCACATGATTAAGCAAGTTCTCCTCCTCATAGAAGCCTTTAATCTTTCTACCAACCCACTTTCTCCTCTTCATTGAAGAGAATTAAAACTTGATATTGGTATTATTCAAATAACGTAGTTACCTATACCTGCAGGTTTACAACGACTATGGCTGTACGCCAACTACCTACAAGAAATTTTCTCTTATTGAATATATACACTACTGGCCATTAAAATTGCTACACCACGAAGATGACGTGCTACAGACGCGAAATTTAACCGACTGGAAGAAGATGCTGTGATATGCAAATGATTAGCTTTTCAGAGCATTTACACAAGGTTGGCGCCGGTGGTGACACCTACTACGTGCTGACATGAGGAAAGTTTTCAACCGATTTCTCATACACAAACAGTAATTGAAGGCGTTGCCTGGTGAAATGTTGTTGTGAAGCCTCGTGTAAGGAGGAAATATGCGCACCATTACGTTTCTGACTTTGATAAAGGTCCGATTGTAGCCTATCGCGATTGCGGCTTATCGTATCGCGACACTGCTGCTCGCGTTGTTAGCAGAATATGGAATAGGTGAGTTCTGGAGGGTAATACGGAACGCTGCGCTGGATCCCAACGGACTTGTATCACTAGCAGTCGAGATGACTATCAGCTCGGAGACCATGGTTGCAGTTACCCTTGACGCTGACAGAAGGCCTGCGATGATGTACTCACTGACGAACCTGGGTGCACGAGTAGCAAAACGTCATTTTTTGTGATGAATCCAGGTTCTGTTTACAGCATCATGATGGTCGCATCCGTGTTTGGCGACATCGCGGTGAAGGCACATCGGAAGCGTGTATTCGTCATCGCCATACTCGCGTATCATCCGGTGTGATGGTATGGGTTGCCATTGGTTACACGTCTCAGTCACCTCTGTTCGCTTTGACGGCACTTTGAACAGTGGACGCTACATTTCAGATGAGTTACGACCCGTGGCTCTACCCATCATTGGATCCCTGCGAAATCCTACATTTTAGCAGGATAATGCATGACCGAATGTTGCATGTCCTGTACGGTCCTTTCAGGATACAGAAAATGTTCGATTGCTGCCCTGGCCAGCACATTCTCCAGATCTATCACCAACTGAAAACGTCTGGTCAATGGAGGCCGACCTACTGGCTCGTCACATTGCGCCAGTCACTACTCCTGATGAACTGTGGTATCGTGTTGAAGCTGGATGGGCAGATGTACTTGTACACGTCATTCAACCTCTGTCTGAGTCAATGCCCAGGCGTATCAAGGCTGTTATTACGGCCAGAGGTGGTTGTTATACATACTAATTACTCAAGATCCATGCACCCAAATTGCGTGAAAATGTAATCACATGGCCGGCCGAAATGGCCGTGCGGTTAAAGGCGCTGCAGTCTGGAGCCGCAAGACCGCTACGGTCGCAGGTTCGAATCCTGCCTCGGGCATGGATGTTTGTGATGTCCTTAGGTTAGTTAGGTTTAACTAGTTCTAAGTTCTAGGGGACTAACGACCTCAGCAGTTGAGTCCCATAGTGCTCAGAGCCATTTTGTAATCACATGTCAGTTCAACTATAATATATTTGTCCAATGAATACCCGTTTATCATCTGCATTTCTCCTTGGTGTAGCAATTTTAATGGCCAGTAGTGTATGTTTAGTTAATTTGTGGATACCGTAGCTAACGGGTAAATTTTTTTAAAATTTTCTTTAGCTTTGCCAGGAATTCCCCACTTATTGATTATTGTTGCGGTATTAGTTTCTCGCAGGCCTTTGAAAGCTGTCGGTGGATATGTGAACCAGCCACCGACCCGATTCCTATCTGGGAGACTTTGCTAGCGATGGTTCACTGACAAATAACGCTCTCATTTGCCGAGACGATAGTTAGCATAGCTTTCAGCCACGTCATTTGCTATGACCTAGCAAGGCGCCATCAACAGTTACTATCGATGCTGTAAAACATGTACCGTCAAGAGCGATGTTCACCAACTATGGATTAAAGTATTCCAGCAGATACGTACTATTTTTGTTAGTCTCATATCCCTGACCTGTTCCAGACCTCACGCCAGCCTGCGTGAGCTTAAACGCCTGCCCTTCGGCCTCCCGTCCTAGTGGATTGGCTGTCTTGCCAGTCCACAAAGATTGACGACGAGGATTTTGTGTTTGTGTTGATATTGCTCTGATTTACTTGTGTAATGGCTTCGCCACGATCTCCAGATGTACTGTCCGAATGTTATCGCTTACAGAATCAGCAGACGCAGGCCTTACTGGATGCCGTTGGACAGCTCGTCCAGGGTCAACGTGCAATGCAAAACGATGCGGCCGCCGCCGCACCACCGCTCACGCAGCCACAACACGCAGTTGCACCACCTTTTCGTCCTTTCGATTCGGCACTGGAAAGCTGGACGGAGTGGCCACGCCAATTTGGATTCCATCTCGCCGCCTACTGAATTCAAGGTAATGAGCGGCAGCCTTTTTTCCTTTCTTGCGTCGGAGTGTCCACGTACCGTGTGATAGTCAAATTGTTTCCCCGACGCGACGTAGCAACTCTGTCCTACGACGAAATTTTGTTTCTGGTGTCACCGCCAGACACCACACTTGCTAGGTGGTAGCCTTTAAAACGGCCGCGGTCCGTTAGTATACGTCGGACCCGCGTGTCGCCACTGTCAGTGATTGCAGACCGAACGCCGCCACACGGCAGGTCTAGAGACACTTCCTAGCACTCGACCCCAGTTGTACAGCCGACTGCTAGCGATGGTTCACTGACAAAATACGCTCTCATTTGCCGAGACGATAGTTAGCATAGCCTTCAGCTACGTCATTTGTTACGACCTAGCAAGGTGCCATTATCAGTTGCTATTGATATTGGATTGGATTGGATTGTTTGGGGGAAGAGACCAAACTGCGAGGTCATCGGTCTCATCGGACTAGGGAAGGATGGGGAAGGAAGTCGGCCGTGCCCTTTCAAAGGAACCATCCCAGCATTTGCCTGGAGCGATTTTTTGCCCCCAACACTCGCCTTTCATACCAGGTCAGTGGAACCACCTGCTGTATGAGCTCGCCCTGCTGAGTTCGTTTCAATGTATTTTAGCATCTTCAAAAGCTTCAGAGCGTGCTGGTAGAAGCAGCCTCCCCACCCCTCCTCACTCCAGTGCAGTCCCATCTACCCCTTCCCCCCTGGTTACTTCCTCTCAGACAAAGCATCAGGTGGTGGCAAAACTTTGATATTCCTGTCAAAACACAAGCTCTCTCTCTCTCTCTCTCTCTCTCTCTATCTATCTCTCTCTGTCTCTTTCAAGTGACTACTTCCTATTTGTCTATGAATCAAAATCTCCAACTCATAGGGGTTTTCAACTCTCCCAGGAGGAAATTCACAAACATACAGACTACACACAGGAATTCACAATCATAACACCTACAGTTTTTTGATATCGAAGGTGGTCTATAAATATCGCCCTCTACATTTCCTGATCTCGTTTATCATATTTCAACGATTTTAAATGTGGAACCTTGTAGCCTTAGGAGTATGTGTTTAAGTTGTACAATAATTTCTGCCTTTCCACAATCTTACTGTTACAGAACCCAAACACTACAACAATACTACAGAATTGATAGCACAAATGATTTACATAAAACGTTCTAAAATCCTTCTATGTGGAGCACCTTCATACGTAAACCATACGTTTCTTCTTCTTCTTAATCGTCTATTATATGACCCCAACACTCTCCAATGTATCAGTCTCAGATCATCTATATAGCAATAAAGGGTGCTAACCGCCTGTGTATATAGAAGAAGGAGTGATGTGAGTAAAACTGGTACAGAACAGTCATCACAGGGCTATAGTTATGGTATTGGATTGAGAATACGTCTGTATCACAGGCGACAGTCAGTTGTGCAAGGAAAATGTCGCCATGTATTGATTATGTGGAATTCAGCTCGTTCTGTTCCTTAAGAAGATGTCAAATGTAATGGGCATAGTGCGTTCATACTTCTGGTCATCTCCAAATTAAATCAGAGACATTGTTTCGTGGAATGATGGTTAAAGACAGGAACAGTCAAGAGATGCATAGAGTGATCATCTGGAGTTGTGCTCAGGCTCAAATGAAAGTACTTCGTGACTCCCATCCACACAGGCTGAGATGACCATTCATAATAAAATCCTACCGAATTTATAGAGTATTTTGGCTAAGGGACGTAATTTTTTGCCTGCTTTCTGGTGACAGATATTTCCTACACTCAGAAACAGTATTATCGTTATATGGTGTATGCAGCGTAATAGGGTTCATGATGTGTTCACATGTATATAGCCTTCACAAAATAATGGAAGGGTTGTGGGGTGGTTTGGCAATGATACAGAAACTGAGAATCATGCTGCAATGTCACTGATTGATAGCATCACGAGATTAATGTTATGACACGTACTGTTGATGTGACAAATAATCAAGATTGATGGTTTGGAACTCACATAATTGTGTAATGTGCGTCTAACTTATGGGAAACCAAGCAAAATTACGAAAATTGATGTGAAATATGTAAAATTTGGGTAAATAAAACAAAATCTGGATGAATGAACGTACTTACATGCTCATGTGATGTATGAAAATCATTCCATTACTCTACTGTCGTGATTGACAACTGATTGTCTGTACTATCCATGTTCTGTGGGCTTAGGTCCTGCATGATAATCCTTGTTGCGTATGTAGTTATGCATTGTAAGCCATAAAAATGAAAGATTCAATATCCAAAGCTAATTTGGTAGTCATGATGACTGCGACCTAGGCCACCGAAACGATCATACACCTGGTTGCAATAAGTCCCACGAATATGAGGATCCTTCATGGGAATCGCACCTAGTGAGTACGTGGCCTGCTACCACGGGGCCCCGAGCTGAGTCCTGGCATTGCTTCCACCTACTTAGGCCAGGCTCCTCACTTTTATCTTTCCTGTCTGGCCATCCTCGGCCAACTCTTGTTTTTTCCGACGCTGACGCTATTAGGTTTCGAGGGCTAGGGGTCTTTCTTTTCCCAATCATATACTTCCTCCGGTATCGAGCAGCAGTGGGCACCAGTATCGAATTAATGCACAGGGCAAATGGTGCTTCACATGGATCAAGATCGAAGACTCATGGGCAAAACCAACCATAGTCTGGTTCTTCGGCCATGATACTGCGACGTGGAAAGGAAATGGAAAGACTACCAAATTATTATATTTCCTGAACGTTGGAAGACGGTGGATAATGACGGCGTTTCCTGGGGTAAAATACTCCGGAGATAAACTACTCCCCCGTTCGGATCTCCGGGTGGGGAGTATTTCGGGTGGTGTCATCAAAAGAGATGAACATTTTAATTTGAGGATTGGGACATGGAACGTGAGAATACTTCAAAGAGCAGGAAAACTGGAAAATCTGAAGAGAGAAATTGACAACTGTGAAGTGAACATAATGGGTTTAAGTGAAGTGAGGTGGACAGATAGTGGTGAAATAGTATAAGGTAATTACACGGTGTTTTATTCCGATGGTAAAAGTTCTGAACGTGGCCTAGCAATAGTGTTGGGAAATGAATTAGTGCAAAATGTGAATAAAGTCGAGTGTCATAGTGACCATTTAATGTTAGCGAAAATAAGTGCAAAACCAGTAGACATTCTAATAGTCCAAGTGTACATGACATCAGATCACGATGACGAAGAAGCAGAGAAAATATATGATGAAATAGAAGACATCGCTCGGTCTGAAGGAACAGGAAAAGTAAACACCATTATCATGGGTGACTGGAATAGTGTGGTTGGATAACGCAATGAAGCAAACATTGTTGGACAATATGTATTAGGAAAATGAAACAACAGAGGAGGAATGCTAGTGTAATTCTGTCACCGAAATAATTTGGTCGTGATGAACACTTTGTTCAAGAAAAGGAAGAGTAACCTGTACACATGGAAGAGCCCAGGAGATATGAACAGATATCAGATAGTGTACATACTCGTCAAACAGAGTTTTAGGGGCAATGTGACGGACGCCAAGACTATACCGGCTGCCGACATCGACTCGGATCACAACCTTTTGGTTGCAGATATCAGCACAAGGCTGAAGAAGATCCGACAGCATGGGAGGAGTAAAAAGAGATGGGACTTGGAAAACCTAAGAGAGAATAACGTGGCAGTAAGAGAATCGTTAGAGAAAAAATTTAACGAAGTGAGACACAAAAATACAAGTCAAGTGCGGAAGATCAGTGGGAAAATGTTAAAATGGTTCTGTTAAATAGTCTGAAGAGTGAAGTTGGGAGGGAAGTAAAGAGAGCGAGAAAACCCTTGATCACCAATGAAATGCTGGAGAAAATGGAGGAAAGGAGAAAGTGTAAAATGTTAATGAAGAAGAATAGAGAAGATTTATTAACGGCTTCAGGAGGGAAACTGACAAAGCGAAGTACTTAGAAAAAATGTGTGACGAAATAGAAGAACTACAGAGAAGAGGAAGGTACGACCTCATGTACCTGAAAACGGAGGAACTGGGAGAAGGAGGGAACAAAAGTGTAAGGACTTTCGGAATAAAATATTCTAGAGGATAAGTGGTTACTGTACAAGTGGAAGTGTTGAAAACATGGGAAGAACCTACAAGGAAACTATACGATACAGAACATAGCCCAGATGACATCGACATAGAGCCAGAGGAAGCTATTGACGAAGATGAAAAAGGGCCCAGTATACTGACAAGGGAAGTGGAGAAGGCGATAAAGGACATGAAGAGTAGGAAAGCTACAGGGGATGACGACATACCAGTGAATTTGCTTAAAGAAATCGGAAATGAAAGTTTTAAAGTTCTTATACAACTCATAAACAAAATCTATGAAACTGGAGAATGGCCTGAAGAGTTTTGGACGTCACAATGGTTACTCTTGAGAAGAAAATGCATGCCAGGAAGTGTAGTGATTATAGAACAATTTGTCTAATATCATTGCAAGAATACTAAATAGACGGCTGGAAAACAAAATTGAAGAAGTGATGGGAGAAGAATAGTCTGCCTTGAGGAAAAGGGACCAGAGACGCCATTGGCATGATGATTATATTGTCAGAGAGAGTTTTGGCCGTTTACGAAGAAGTTTGCGCTTGTTTTATAGACTGGCCGAAGGCCTTCAACAGAGTCAATTGGAATATATTGATGAACATCCGTAAGGAAATAGGAATCAACGGGAGAGATCGGAGACTTATAAGGAACTTGTACCTGGGACAAATGGTAAATGTAGGACTGAACTATGGAGAAACTAACAGTGTGGAAACAGGAAGGGGAGTGAGACAAGGATGTTGTCTGTCACCAAGTCTCTTCAACCTTCAACCTGTGTGGAGAAACGCTGGCGGGAGAAGCGCTGAAAGGATACGGAAATTTCAAAGTAGGAAGACGTCTCATCAACACCATCAAGTATGCAGACAACCTGGTAGTGCTCGCCAAAAATCAGAGACAGCTGCAACGCATGATGAACAATTTGGTGGAAACGGAAAGAAAATACGGCATGGAAACCAACATCGAAAAATCAAAAGTGATGCGCATATCAAAACGTGAGAAACACTTGAAGATCACTGTTGAAGATCGAGAACTGGAAAATGTGAATCAGTTAAAGTGCCTGCGAAGTTTTATCACAAAGGGTGCCCACTGAACCAACGAATACGAGCAAGAATCGCCATGGCCAAAGCTGCTTTCAACAAGAAGAGGACTCTTCTGACCAGCAAGTTGAGTTTGGCATTGAGGAAAATAGTGATAAAGTGCTACATTTGAAGCATTGCACTGTATGGAGCAGAGAAATGGACCGTGAGAAAGAAGGAGAAAAAAATACTTAGACAGCTTTGAAATGTGGAGTTGGAGGAGAATGGAAATGATCAAGTAGACTGATTGCATAAAAAATGACGATGTACTGCGAAGAGTAGGAGAGAAGTGACGTATTCTGCGTACAATTATTCAGAGAAAGGCCAAGTGCATTGGACATGTACTTAGACACGAGGGACTCATACTTGATGTCATCGAAGGGAAACTCAGAGGAAACGCAGGACGAGGAAGAAGAAGAATTGAACATGTGGACGACATGAAAGATGGAAGGAGATACAACAGACTGAAGGAAGAAGCTGAAGACAGGGAGCAGTGGAATCAGAAATTCCGCGTACGAAGACATGGACTTGCCACTAGGCAGAATGCCACATAATAATAATAAAATATATGACGAATAAAATCTCGTGGTCTCTTGAAAAATGCAAAACTGAAGCATATGCTACCCCATCATTGTGGAGCCTGAGTTTAAATGAAGAGATAATCACCTTCGGAGAGGTGTTTGGAAACACTCCACAATGCTGCAAACTCTTCCTGTTACCGTATGTTGCGATGTCTTCCACATTTTTGTCGTAAGAAACACTGCCAAATTAGCTGTTGATGCAGATCTCAAAGTCAGGAGTCATGGTGGAAAAACAAAACATATGGCGATGCACAAAGACGTAGACATACACTGCTTGGATGTGTTACAGCCGGCCGGTGTGGCCGTGCGGTTAAAGGCGCTTCAGTCTGGAACCGCGTGACCGCTACGGTCGCAGGTTCGAATCCTGCCTTGGGCATGGATGTGTGTGATGTCCTTAGGTTAGTTAGGTTTAGTTAGTTCTAAGTTCTAGGCGACTGATGACTTAAGCAGTTGAGTCGCATAGTGCTCAGAGCCATTTGAACCATTTGATGTGTTACAGCAGAAAAACAACGTATCCAAATGTTTATGAATGAACAAGGTAGGAACTACCTCTTGTGACTAATAGTCTGTGGGATATGGTCCTCCTACAGTACAGGCAACAAAACGTTACACAGGTCTGTGCTAGCAACTTCCATCTCTGGCCTCCTGCTCCAGTGGACCAATATGTGTATATTTAATAGGATAACCACAGGTACTTGATGTAAACATGCAAACAGTATTTGTTTTGGATATATTGGAAGAGTGAGACGTGATAATAATTTATGGCATTCTCTAGCAGGTGATGTTTGTAAAGATTTTATAGTTCGTAGTTTTACTCTTTTGCATGCGATAAAAATAAAGAGGCATGAGAGAGCAAGAGAGAGAGAGAGAGAGAGAGAGACAGAGAGAGAGAGAGAGAGAGAAGGGAGAGACGGTGCTGTCAACGGAGTGTGAGACACCATTACACTGTTGTATTTGTAATGCAGAATCATAGGAATATGATAAAGATCAGGAAATGTAGAGGGTAATACTTAACCCTTTGGCTGCTGGAGACGTGTTAACTCGTCATTCCTCGCCGTTCCCCTGGCGCACCTGACGTGTATAAGCGCGGCCCTTTTATCTTCCCTACAGCGCTAAGGACGTGTTGACACATACCGCGCCACAGGACTTTCCACCGCTAGGGTCGAGTTTAGGCGAGCTGAGTCACAGCTACCTGAGCGCTACGGACGTGTAAACAAGCAGAGCTGTCTTTCCACCCTGCTCTAGAAATAGCTGATCAGTGGTCTGACTGTACAGTTCGAGAGTGCATATATGTTGTTGCTGAGTTCCCTCTTTGCACAATTCCTCAGTTTTTATATTTTCTACGTGAGAAATGTCACGTCGCCGTAGTTGCACAGATAAAGAAATTCTGGATATGGTCACTAAGAGCGACTAGTGAGTGTGGATTATCCGACGTTGCTAGCAGTGATGAGCCTTCAACGGAATCTCGAAGCTGTAGTGCTCAGCCCTTTACATCAGAGGGGGAGCAAGAATTACATCAGTAGTTCTTCTGAATCCGAGGAGTCAGACAGTGACAGAGAAAGGGTTCGGAAAAGACCGCAGTTAAGTGACACATTTGAGTGGAAAGAGACCGATTTCCCGCTATAAAACAATTACTTCGATGACTCGAGTTCAGGACACAAATGTCAATCTTTTTATGTCTCTAGAACTGTTGCAATTTATAGTAGGCGAAACAAATCGTTTTACACCAGAGAAAGTACTACCGAATCTGTGAATTCTCGACTGTCAAAGTGGAAAGACACTTTACAGGGTGTTACAAAAAGGCACGGCCAAACTTTCAGGAAACATTCCTCACACACAAATAAAGAAAAGATGTTACGTGGACATGTGTCCGGAAACGCTTAATTTCCACATTAGACCTTATTTTAGTTTCGTCAGTATGTACTGTACTTCCTCGATTCACTGCCAGGTGGCCAAATGGAAGGAAGGTAATGTTGACTTCGGTGCTTGTGTTGACATGCGACTCATTGCTCCATAGTACTAGCATCAAGCACATCAGTACGTAGCATCAACAGGTTAGTGTTCATCACGAACGTGGTTTTGCAGTCAGTACAATGTTTACAAATGCGGAGTTGGCAGATGCCCATTTGATGTATGGATTAGCACGGGGCAATAGCCGTGGCGCGGTACGTTTGTATCGAGACAGATTTCCAGAACGAAGGTGTCCCGACAGGGAGACGTTCGAAGCAATTGATCGGCGTCTTAGAGAGCACGGAACATTCCAGCCTATGACTCGCGACTGGGGAAGACCTAGAGCGACGAGGACACCTGCAATGGACGAGGCAATTCTTCGTGCAGTTGACGATAACCCTAATGTCAGCGTCAGAGAAATTGCTGCTGTACAAGGTAACGTTGACCACGCCACTGTATGGAGAGTGCTACGGGAGAACCAGTTGATTCCGTACCATGTGCAGCGTGTGCAGGCACTATCAGCAGCTGATTGGCCTCCACGGGTACGCTTCTGCGAATGGTTCATCCAACTATATGTCAATCCTCATTGCACTGCAAATGTTCTCTTTACGGATGAGGCTTCATTCCAACGTGATCAAATTTTAAATTTTCGCAATCAACATGTGTGGGCTGACGAGAATCCGCACACAATTGTGCAATCACGTCATCAACACAGATTTTCTGTGAACGTTAGGGCAGGCATTGTTGGTGATGTCTTGATTGGGCCCCATGTTCTCCCACCTACGCCCGATGGAGCACGTTATCATGATTTCATACGGGATACTCTACCGGTGCTGCTAGAACATGTGCATTTACAAGTACGACACAACATGTGGTTCATGCACGATGGAGCTCCTGCACATTTCAGTCGAAGTGTTCGTACGCTTTTCAACAACAGATTCGGTGACCGATGGATTGGCAGAGGCGGACCAATTCCATGGCCTCCACGCTCTCCTGACCTCAACCCTCTTGACTTTCATTTATGGGGGCATTTGAAAGCTCTTGTCTACGCAACCCCGGTACCAAATGTAGAGACTCTTCGTGCTCGTATTGTGGGCGGCTGTGATACAATATGCCATTCTCCAGGGCTGCATCAGCGCATCAGGGATTCCATGCAACGGAGGGTGGATGCATGTATCCTCGGTAACGGAGGACATTTTGAACATTTCCTGTAACAAAGTGAAGTCACGCTGGTACGTTCTGTTGCTGTGTGTTTCCATTCCATGATTAATGTGATTTGAAGAGAAGTAATAAAATGAGCTCTAACATGGAAAGTAAGCGTTTCCGGACACATGTCCACATAACATATTTTCTTTCTTTGTCTATGAGGAATGTTTCTTGATAGTTTGGCCGTACCTTTTTGTAACACCCTGTATTTATGTAAATGTATTGTTTTGTTGCTATTTGCTCTCAATTGGCGCAAGTTAAGTAGTTAAAATTAAGTGATTATTCGTCCAGAGATACACTTTTGAACACACCAGTTTTCAGCGAAATTATGTCCTGTTTTTGTCTACTTCTGAGAATGATACACGTCGGTGATAAATCTGTGAGTACTGAATTTGACAGTGTATTTAAAATTAGGACAATAGTTGACAAAGTTCGTAAGACGTTTCGTAATCCATGTCGCCAGCACCACAAGCTTTGTATAGATGAAAATCTCTTGCTTTTCAAAGGACGATTACCTTTTAAGCTATTTATTCCAACCAAGCGAAGTAGATTCGGTAAAAAGACATTTGTTCTGAGTGACTGTCAGAGTGGGTATATTTTGGGTTCCACAATTTGGGAAAAGTAGCGATGCAGTGGCAACTCTTATGGGATCGTATTTGGAACAGGGTCACATTCTATATGTCGATAACTCTTACTCCAGCCCGGACCTGTTCCTCTGGCTCCATAGCCATACAACAGCCTTTGTGGCACTATTCGGAAGACTAGGCGCAACATGCCATATCTGCAAAAGAAATTAAAACGAGGAGAAACTGAGTTTAAGTCCACTGACAAGGTCCTTGCTATCAAGTGGTGCGATAAGAGAAAGGTGTGCATGTTGACCACAAGTAACATAACACAAATGGTTGAAACAGAGACGACTGACAGAAATACTTGCGAAAACGTAAGTTTACAGTTCGAGTATGGGTGTCATTGACCATTGTGGCATGTTACTGAAGTCAGTGGGATCAGTGCGTAAGACAGTGAAATGGAACATGAATTTTTTTTTTTTTTAGCATTTGTGCATTCTAAATGCTCATGCTCTCCAGCGGTCGGTAACAGTGTGAGAACTGGCACTAGCTGAGTTCCACCTTTCTCTCGATTAGGAGACTACAGAAAAATATGCTGCAGAACGGAAGAAAATTGGTAGGGGGAGGCGCTAAGATGACGAGAATCCTCTGTGATTAAAAGGGAGCCATTTTCCGGCTGTTAACGTGAGTGAACATTCGCAGAAAAGTACGATAATGCGCAGATGCGTGGTTTGCACGAAACAGAAATTGCGCCGGGAAACTACAGACCAATACAAACTTGTAACGTTCCATTATGTGTTGCATCCTGCTTTGAGACTTATCAAACAAATAAGCATTACTGATCATTGGGAACTATATCTGACAAAATTTATTGACACTTCTGAATGAATTACTAAAAAAAGACCAATAAATCCGTTTTTAACTTCGCCAGTGCCGTGGCGAAGCCTGGATCGAAAAGAAGGATGGGAAATAGATGCAACAGGTGTAAAATTATTCAAACTAAGCCTGACTACTTCAAATGTAGCAGTTTAATTGCAAATGAACGGACATGGTGATTGAGATGGCGCGATATCTCTACTGTGGCAAATGTAATTACGCTGAGTATATAGCGCCAGTATAACAAAACCAATATATTAATCTACGTTCAAATTATTAACGCGTAACATGGACAGTTACATTCTTTTATCCATAGTAGTACAAAGATAGATCACATACAGTCTACTTGTGGAAAACCTGTTTTCCGTAACTGATTTAATGGCCTTTAATTAACGAGAAACAACATGCCAAAGATAAAACTTAGTTCTCGGTGTGATTTTTCTTACGATTTTGCCTCTGTTTTTAGCCAATATTGGAAATTAAACTCGTCGTTCTGGGGAGGGCGGGGGAGGGTGGCTTAAAAGATGTTGTGCGAATGAGACTGGGTTTGAATCACTAATAGAAAATGGTATTTGGAAAGATCTATCGAATGTACCGTGCTTTCACCTTTTTATAAAAATCAGCATCTTCTCGACTAATTTGTAGATTATTGTAAAATAGTAGGGGAACAAAAATTTATTCCATATATTTGTGTTGTCAATCTATTGCACTCTAAATTTCATTTTCATCATGCGTTCACTCTACTAGATATGCCAATCCTAAGTTTAGATTGTTTTCGGATCGGATTTTCGAGCCCCGCTTTCATTCCAGTGATACAGCTTGGTGTATTTTACAGAGCGTAGTTTTTAAGCAAAATCAGATCGAAAGTACCGCATTTCTGACGTTTTTACAAAATCTTTCATTTTGCGCTTAATTCATTCAGTACTGGAAAATGCTACGGAAATGAAACTTTATATTTGAGAACATTGTGTTGTTAGGTTATTACAGGGCAAGTTTCACGTTCGTCATAGCATGAGTTCAGGAGATGCAAGAAGCCATACTTCGAGATGTGTTTGGGCGCTTATTGCTTTTTTTTTTTGCCGATTTACCTACAATTTTCTGGCTCAACATGGCTAGTAAAATTCTTTTAAAAATGGCTCTGAGCACTATGGGACTTAACATCTGAGGTCGTCAGTCCCCTAGAACTTAGAACTACTTAAACCTAACTAACCTAAGGACATCACACACATCCATGCCCGAGGCAGGATTCGCGTCTGCGACCGTAGCAGTCGCGCGGTTAGTAAAATTCTTTTCATTATTATTCTTAAGAGAACGCATAAAGTTGTACAAGATGACCCGCGGCGCCTCAGCGTCCGAAGCAGATGGTTCGCCTGTAGCAGTGAAAGGGTTAAGGACCGTCATTGAATACTGAATAAATGTAGGCGTTTTCTTCTGAATTTTTGTGACAGTCTGTGTATACTCTGCATGGTTACGAATTTCCTCCTGTGCGTTAGTGTGCTATTTTTCTCGTTGTCATAGCTCTCTGGCCAGTGAGTGATGGGTGAAAGACTAGAAAGCCTTCTAACTAATGGAACACTGCTGCCAGAACTTGATGGGAATTGGAAAGAATTAGCAGGGCCTGTGAGTTGGTGGGGGACATCTCTTACACGTGGAAATCATGTAGATTCAGATGCTATATATGGAAGACTGGAAGATTCGTGAGAGCGCAGTAGGTGAGCGGTACTCTGATTAAAGAGGAGTTGAGAGATGAGCTCTATACCGCTTCTTCTATGTATCGTGGACAAAAATACAACAGCCTCTCACATACATGTCACAAAAAGGCTGAAATAAGAAAATTAGGAACTAATATGAAGATTTTTAATGAGGGAGAGTCGGCAGAAAAAGTTCCGTCTTCTTTTCTCGATAAATAAGGGACATCATGTTTTGTGAGTCTTGTGCGGCTAAAAATGGATGGTATGTCTTTTTTCACAAGCCACTGAACGATGCGTAGCGGAGGGTAACCTGTACCACTACTAGTCATTCTCTTACCTATTCCACAACCAAATAGAGCGAGGGAAAAGGACTGCATATATCCCTCCTTATGAGCCCTAATTTCTCATATCTCATTTTCGTGGTCCTTATTGAAAAATGTATAATGTCTGTGGTAGAATCCTTCTGAGGTCAGCTTCAAATGTATTTTCTCAGTTAGTATACGTTGGACACACGTGTCGCCACTATCAATGATTGCAGACCGAGCGCCGCCACACGGCAGGTCTAGAGAGACTTTCTAGAACTCGGCCCAGTTGTACAACCGACTTTGCGAGCGAGGGTTCACTGACAAAATACGCTCTCATTTGCCGAGACGATAGTTAGCATAGCCTTCAGCTACGTCATTTGCTACGACCTAGCAAGGCGCCGCTACCAGTTACTATTGATACTGAATCATGTACAGTCAAAACCGACGCTCATATTTAATGGATTAAAGTTAAGTATTCCACCAGCTACTTCCGTTTTTCTAAATTCTAATTTCCTTGTCCTGTTCCAGACCTCACGCCAGCCTGCGTGAGCTAAAACGCGTGCCTATGGCTTCCTCTTGTAACCCGGTGTTGGCTCTCCTGCCAACCCACAACAGATATATCTAGAGGCAAAATATCAGTTGCTGCTCGAACAGTATTATGCAGTATATGAGCAGCACAACCAACCCTTATCAGTCTATGACCGAGTTCCACTTGTAGTTTAGTAAAAACATTATTCTGACCTTTCCTTTCAGCAACTGCAAAATTGCAATTAGTGTTATCAGCACACGGTCCAGCAACGTCTTCTGAGGCAGTCTGTTAAATAACCTCTCACAATGATAGATGTTTCTCCAGGCAACGATTTTAATTTTAATAATCTTACTTTTACACCACTTTTGTAATCAAAATATCTGACGATGATAGGAAAGACCTTCATCTCTTTGTGGTTCGATGCATCAGTCAGAAGTGAAATAAATGTCACTTTTTCTAAATCACGTCGCAACATATCTAAAGTTCGAGGAGCTAACACATTCACAATTATTGCCTCTCTTTTTGTACGTGCACAAGCAAATTTATGCTCTAATGTCGCTTGAAGAAGCTTCGATGTACAATCCATAGATCTGAAACTAAGATTGTGCTGAGTTGTATGATACGCAAAAACGCCCCCAATTGCAACTAACCTCTCCTCCTGACCACAAAATTTCTCTGATGTAAAAAATGACTTTAATATTGCACTGGACGCTGCTGCAGGGACTGCTCTCTTATGATTGTCACATTTTAAATTTAGTTATATATCACCACGTCCACTGTGACTTAGTGAGAAACTAGAAGCACATGTGTTGCACCTCACTTTTCCTTTTGAGTCCGAAGAACTAATGTCACTGATGAATGGAAATTCTTTCTGCAATTATTCTTTGAAGGAGCACTTGCGATTCTTTGAACTCAGTCTTGCGAAGAGGTATTGTTAATGTTATTGACGAGTAAAAACAACTAAACTTATCAAACGCGATATACCATAACACGAGGTAACACAAAATTCAATCTGATATAATATGGCGCACACAGATGACAAATGATAGTATGCTAGAGTCCAGAATACACTGCGTTGGCGACACTAAAGTCAACGAGAGCGTTTATTACTGTACGTCTGTTCGAGTTATTTGTATTTCGTCTGCATGTTTGCCATAAAACCTCCTCTGCCTCATCCGTGGCTATCAGAGAAAATGCAGATTTCTTCCTTCTTCTGTTCGGGCTACGGTTAGAACCGTTTCGACCGCGCGAATGCGTTCGAGTGCGACTTTTGCCCAGTTTCCGTGGACTCTGACTGCCCATTAGCTGTTCGAGTTGCGGCCAACACGTGTCTGCACAGTAGAAACAGTTTGATAACGGTTTCGACAATGTTTCGTACCCTCTTGTCAAACAATTTCCCAACGTAACTAAAACTAATAATAAAATATACCGATACAGGTGAAATGAATGTATGATTCGGAACAAATTCGGTCATGATTGTTAATTTCGGGACAAACAGGTGTCCCGAATTACCTTTGAAAAAATTCGGGGCGGACACAAAAAAATCGGAACTGTCCCGAAAATAACGGGGCGGATGGTCACCTTAGGTAAAGTCGACTTTTTAATCTGGGGTGAGTCTATGTCGAGGTGGAATTGCAGTTAGAACTATATATCCAAACTGCACTTGCTTCTCTTACAGTGCACCATGGCTGGCTACACAAGTGGGCAAAAGCCTTCTGTCGACCAGAAGTCGCAGCTTAGTTACAAAGAAAGCGCCGACCTGTCATCTCTTGTTCACAGCCATGAGGGCAAGTTCCGGCGGTGGTTTTGTCTGGATGATTGACTAGCACAGTAGCCAGTATGCTGGATGCATGGTGACAGAATCAGACCTGTGTTTCGTGACAAGATTCAATAGGACAGGTGTTTGCCCTTGGCGATTATTCCACCCAAGTTAATTCATCGGTTGCCAGCTTGGTGAAAGTTTCTCTGACCTCTGAGTATTCAGTAGTGCCAGTGTGTTGATGTCGGGGTTTGGGCGTGCAGGTGCCAGCATGGACAATGCATGTGCACGACTCTCCTTACCAGTGCCCATGTGACAATGCAATGTCCTGGCCGGTGCCACGGCCGCAGCTAACGACAGTTAGTGGACGATGTGCTCTTTGCAATTGCGAGTGTGTGTAGTCGGTAGGATATTTTCACCAAATACGTTTATATGGATCGTTGTGATTGAGGAGGGTGCTTGGGTTGTTAAACGTCAGTGCATATAAGGCCTCGGATATCTTTAGCACTACATTTTGCTTGAAGCGAAAATTTAAGTACTTCATTTGCAAAATGTTTGTGTGTGATCCTTAAACACTGAAAGTATGCTTTATTACAAATATGCGTCATGGTAAGATGGTGGTGAGAGTTTTACATGATCTACTTGATTCCTGTGAAGTTAAACAATTAATGTGATAGGGTATTGCAAATGGACTATTTCCCTCGATTTTTGATATTGGAACTGCGTCGGTTCTCCCATTGTCCCCATCATTAGAATATAGGAATACAGCATTCTGAGATAAGAATAAACCCTCCGTCACTGTGTTGGAAAACACTGGCCCAGAGCCGGCTGTTGTGACCTAACGGTTTTGGGCGCTTCAATCTAGAACCGCGGGACCGCTACGGTCTCAGCTTCGAATCCTGCCTCGGGCATGGATGTGTTTGATGTTCTTAGGTTAGTTAGGTGTAAGTAGTTCTACGTTCTAGGGAACTGATGACCTCAGATGTTAAGTCCCATAGTGCTGAGAGCCATTTGAACCATTGGCCCACACACAATCAGGCAGTAGCAACTTGAGATATATATATATATATATATATATATATATATATATATATATATATATATAGAGAGAGAGAGAGAGAGAGAGAGAGAGAGAGAGAGAGAGAGAGAGAGAGAGAAGGAAGAAGGGAGAGAATGGGGGGGGGGGAGAACATGTCTTTCGACAGGAATTTCCCAGGTAGTAATATCAAAAAGTTGCCATGATCTGATGCTTTGTCTGACAGGAAGTAACCGCAGGGGATAGGGGGAGGTTGAGAGGGGATTGGATGAACGAGGGGTGGGGCGATTACATTTCCAGCGTGACTGGCATTGTGAACTAACTCAGTCACTATATGTACAGCAGGTTGAGCACATAGAGCAGTTGCTTCCAGTGACGTGGTATGGAAGCTGTGTGCATTGGATCAAAACAGGAAATGAGTCTGGTGTGAAAGGGGCGCCAGCGCCTAATGGATTGTTCAGAGAGTAAGTAGCAGGCGACCAGGTGCTACTACCGTTAGTTAACCGGCACTGCTGCAGTTGCTGCCCTATGTTGAACACCAGTGTGGATGATTCTGTCGTCACCTGGTACCCTGCAGACGACGTGCGCGAAGAAGCAAATGTGTGTAGTCTGAAAGTTGTTTTGTTTCGCCATGTATGGTTAGCGTGGTCTGTAACAGTATAA
Organism: Schistocerca piceifrons; assembly: GCF_021461385.2. Classification (NCBI taxonomy): domain Eukaryota; kingdom Metazoa; phylum Arthropoda; class Insecta; order Orthoptera; family Acrididae; genus Schistocerca; species Schistocerca piceifrons. The sequence goes on from NC_060138.1 coordinate 51,355,321, forward strand.
TTACATGTGGTGAGTGTTTTATGTTCACAGAATTCCTTGTGCGACTGGAAAAAAGGGCCCTATTTAATTAAATCTTTTTGATGTATTTTACAAGAGCTGTATCTTCCAAAGAAGCAGAGAATGAACAGCTTTTCCTGCCAATTAAAAGAGAAATCCCACCTCCTGATAGTGACGTTTATAAATAAACAATATATTATTGTACCTTCTGCATATAGTTGAGATTTCTGTTATCGGATTGTTCCTTTCCAGCAGCTCAGTGAGTTTTCCTGCCAATGTTTATTGGGTGAGGCAGGGTGGGAGGGAGCGAGTGATGGGGGTTGGGATGTGATCTGACGGCGACATTGTGGACCAGCTCTGTCAGTCCCTGCCTGTCAAGGTGAGCACATACCCGAATTTTCCAACAAGACACACCTCCAATCTACTTCAGTGTGATTGATTATTGCTGAACATACTTGTTGACCAAGGTAATACTTGCACCTTCCAGTCAATACCTGATCAAAAACTGGGCATTTCCTGCCGTTTCTCCATCTCTGTATGTGTGTGGGGGGAGGGGGAGACGATAATTAATTGATCAATTTAATTACTCAATTAATTTGATATCGAAACTTTGCTTGTACAAGTGTTGGCGAGTGGTAGGTGTTGGGAATTTCCCAGAGGGGTTGGTGAGGAGGGGGGTTCGCCAGAAGGTAATTTGTCCCCATGGGGTCATAAATTTATTAGCATAACAATAGGTTAAGGAGAGGTGGAGGGGTTCATAAGTCATTACAGTTTGCCCATGAATGTATATTTGCACCTGAATACATGCAACCTGAACTAAAAAATTGTCCTCCTAGCTTCCTTACCCCATCACTCATCTCATCTTCTCTGTAACCCATATCTACCAATATTTCACTTCTGTATATTGTTCATTGTAATCATCCCACTTTTGAGATTAAAACATACCGGAATGAGGCTCTTGATTACACCTATATCGATATACACATTCTGCGAGGCACAGTATGATGTTATAGTTCGATTAAAATTGCTTGATAGTGGACGTCTGTTACTTGCCACTGCGGTGTTCCCACATGGACCACTGGCTACAGCTCGCGTATAGGCGACACACAAACAGGATGGGTGACTTCACAAATGCTGTTAATGTGTAACGCCGTGCAGTGTTGGAAGCGGCCGCCGCTAGGCTCGACGGTAATGAGGAATACTCTGTCGATAGAGCATTTTAAGTGACCATTTACTGCACTGCGGCATACGATGTGTTTTTAATGCCCTGAATTTAAAGTCGTTCCCTATCCTAACCACAACTGTCTGATGTATAACGTATCCGTCAAAACGGCGGTAATGATCTGTGGCAAAATTAAAATTACGTTCGCTTTGTTCACGGAGATTAAAGCTAATATCCATGAGCAAACTCAAGACACAAAAATTTCAGCGGTAAAAGCAAACTGTAATTTCTCGCTATCATTGGTTACCTGAAAGTATCCTCACTCTGTCTACCACAAGTCGTTGTGTTACCAACAGATGAGCAGTTTTGTTTGGCACTTGGCTGAAGATTATAGGCGACACAAAAAATGATTCAAATGGCTCTGAGCACTATGGGACTTAACATCTGTGGTCAGCAGTCCCCTAGAACTTAGAACTACTTAAACCTAACTAACCTAAGGATATCACACACATATGTGCCCAAGACAGGATTTGAACCTGCGATCGTAGCGGTCACGCGGTTCCAGACTGAAGCGCCTAGAACCGCACGGCCACACCGGCCGGCATAGGCGACACAAACAGATTCCAAACGAAAGGGAATGATACGAGCAAAAATAAGATAATATATAAAAAAGTAAACATGATCATGTAAATGACTAGCCAAAGGGTATGTATTAACTGTATAAAAATAATTATCAGAGTTTTCGATTGTATTTAGAGACAAATAGGTTTCCCTGCGTTTGACCAGGTTGGAATCTAGGAACTTCCACACGTCAAGTTCAGACGCTAACCGCTGCACTACGCTACCACACAGTTTTTAATTCTTATATATGTGGTTATGGTGACTCATTCGCAACGATGAACTGCAGCCATCAAAAAATCGGTTCATGCAGTGTTGTGCAAAGGCTATCTAATGCCAGCCGGTCTCTGTGATTACAATAAATGTGTATATGGTGCTGAACCGCATCTTTGCGGACGAATCCAGTAGTGTTTAGCTAGAGCTGTATATGAAACGTGTGTATTTCGTTATGTGTATGTGTGTGTGTGTGTTTTGTTTTTGGTGTGGTTATCATGTGTGATTAAATACGGAATAAAAGGACCAGATCATTCGGATTATAAAGACATCAAGAAAGAAGGCCAGAGAACGGACTGAAAGTGAACTGACCAGCTGTTGTGGCAGTTGGGTAATACCGAACAGTTCGTACATGACGTTGAGCGTTATGATTGGAGGAAACCAGCTACCACACGTGTAATGTCAGCTATCTAGTAATTTTAATCGGACTATAGTCATAATCCATTCCTGTTCAACCCTTAAACAGAGCTACGGGAAATCGACTGCCTATACGCGTCCGTACGAGCCCTAATTTCTCTTATCTTAACTTCGTAGTCCTTACGCGAAATGTATGTTGGTGGCAGCAGAATCTTTCGTTTTCAGCTTAAAATGACGACTCTCTAAATTTTCTCGATAGTCGTCCTCGAATAGAACGTCGTCTTCCCTCCAGGGGTTCCGACTTCAGTTCATTAAGAAACACGTGCTGCTGTGTTCGTAGAACAAACAATTAACATACATACCGTCCCACCTCTCAATTGCTTCGATATCTTCCTTTAATCCGACCTGGTGGGGAACTCAAACACTTGAGTAGTACTTAGGAGCGGGTCGCTCTAATGTACTATACGAGGTCACCTTTAGGGATGAACCACGTTTTCCTAAAATTCCTACAGTTCACATGTACATCTGCATCTACATGGATACCCTGCAAATCATATTTAAGTGCCTGGTAGAGGGTTCATCGAACCACCTTCACAATAACTTCTATTATTCCAATCTCTTACAGCGTGCGGAAAAACTGGCACCAATATCATCCTGTGCGAGCTCTGATTTCCCTTATTTTATCACTGTGATCGTTTCACCTATGTAGGTTGGTGTCAACGGAATAATCTCGGATTCGGATGAGAAAGTTGGTGATTTTGAAATTTCGTAAGAACATTCCGCCGCAACGGAAAACGCACTTGTTTTAATGATGTCCATATCTAATCGTGTATCATTTCAGTGACACTCTCTCCCCTATTTCGCGATAATAAGAAACTTGCTGCCCTTCTTTGGGTTTTCCCGGTGTACTCCGTCAATCCTATCTGGTAAAAATTCCACACCACAAAGCAGTATTCTGAAAGAGGACGGGCAAGTGAAATGCAGGCAGTCCCTTTAGTAGATTGTTACATTTTCTAAGTGTGCTGCCAACAAAACACAGTCTTTGGTTAACTTTCCCTAAAACATTTTCTATGTGTTCCATCCAATTTAATTTGTTCGTAATTGTAATTCCTAGGTATTTAGTTCAATTTACGGCCTTTACGTCTGATGTATCGTGTAACCGAAGTTTAAGAGTTTCCTTTTAGCTTTCTTGTGGATGATTTCACACTTTTCGTTATTTAGGATCAACTTCCAGTGTTCGCATCGTACAGATATCTTTTCTAAATCGTTTTGCAATTTGATTTGATCTTCTGATGACTTTATTAATCGATAAACGACAGCGTCATCTACAAACAATCTTTGACAGCTGCTCAGATTGTCTCCAAAATTTTTTATATAAATGAGGAACAGCAAACGCCCTGAAACACTACTTTGCGGAACGCCAGTAATCACTTATGTCGTACTCGATGACTTTCCGTCAGTTACTATGCCGACAGGGAATCACAAACCCAGTCACATAACTGAGATGATATTCCATAAGCACGCAGTTTCGCAAGCCGCTTGTGTGGTGCAGTGTCAAAGGCCTTCTGGAAATCTAGAAATACAAAATCAGTTTGAAATCCCTTGTCAATAGCATTAAGCACTTCGTGTGAGTAAAGGTCTAGTAGTGTTTCACAAGAATGATGCTTTCTACATCCGTGTTGACTGTGTGTCAAGAGACCGTTTTCTTCGAGGTAATTCATAATGTTCGAACACAATATATGCTCCAGAATGCTGTTGCATATCGACGTTAATGATATGGGCCAGTAATTTACTGGATTACTCCTACTGCCTTTCTTGAATATTTTCCAGTCTTTGGGTATGCACCTTTTGCCAAGGGAACGGTAGCACATGATTGTTAAGTACGGAGACATTGTATCAGCATAGTCTGAAAGGAACCTAACTAGTATACCGTCTACACCGGAAGATTTGCTTTTGTTAACTGATTTAAGTTGCTTCGCTACTCCAATGGTGTTTACTTCTACGTTACTAATGTTGGCAGCTATTCTTGTTTCGAATTCTGGAATATTTTCTTCGTCATCTTTGGCGAGGCAATGTCTGAAGGCTGTGTTTAGTACTGTGCTTTAGCAGCACTGTCGTCGACAGCATTTCCACTGCTATCGCGAAGGGAAAGCATTGACTGTGTCTTGCCGCTAGCGTAGTTCACGTACGATCAGAATCTCTTTGGAATTTTTGCCAGGTTTGGAGACAAGGCTTCGTTATGGAAACTACGAGGGTTATTCCAAAAGTAAGGTCCGATCGGTCGCGAAATGGAAACGACTATGAAAATCCGATAAAGCTTTGCACAGATGTGTTGGGTAGTGTCTCTAGTATAACCCCAGTTAGCATCACGTCGCTCTTCTCATTTCTGAGCTCGCAGTGAGTGCGTAAAGATGTCTAGAAAATAGTGTCTGCCGCCAAGAACGAGGGCCTGGTGAGAAATTTCGCCTACAGCTATGCAGCCAACATTACATAACTGTCGTGCTGTTTCGTCTTCACGACAATTCTCAGCCGCATTCTGCAGGGGCAATGAAGATGCTCCTGCATCGTTTTCAAATGGAAATGTTAGATTACCCACAATACAGTCCGCAATTGTCTCCCCCTGAGTTTCATATCTGGTCACATGAACCGCTGTCTTTGACGACAACATTTTGACACAGACAACGAGGTGTAGGCCAGCGTGGAGAATTGGCGGAAAGCACTGGCGGCTGCCTTCTATGATGAGGCTATTGAAAAGTTGGTACAACGCTATGACAAAAGTCTAAGTCAGAACGGCGACTACGTAGAGAAGTAGCTGAAAGGTGTAGCTAATTGTTACAAGTAAAACATTTCTGATGTTCACTGTGGTTTCAATTTGGCAATCAATCGGACCTTACTTTTTGAATAACCCTCGTATTATAACCACATCGCATTGACGTCCGTGCTAAATGTCGAGCTTGTGTGAAAGATCGCCTATCTTGGAGATTTCACGTTAGTTTAAATATGGCATGTTTTTTTCCATTGTTTGTGTAACAGTCTTCTGTCCCGTTTTGTGTAGCAAGGATGATCAGCTCCGTCGTTTATTAATTTTTTTGATACAAATCTCTCAATTGCTGCCGACTATTTCTTTCAGTTCAAGCCATATCTGGTCTACACTTAAATTGGTAATTTGGAAGGAGTGGAGATTGTCTCTCGCGAAGGCGTCAAGTTAATTTTTATCTTCTTTTTTGAGTAGGTATATTTTTTGTTTACTTTTGGAGGATTTGAGGGTAACAATATTCAGTCTCGCTACGACAACCTTGTTTCCACTAATACCAGTATCCGTTTTGATGCTCGTTATTGGCTCAGGATTATTTGTTGCTAAGAGGTCATGTGTGTTTTCCCAACTTTTTACTATTCGCGTGGGCTCAGCGCTAACTGATCGAAATAATGATCAGAGAATGTGTTTAGCACAGTTTCGGATGGTTTTTTTTTGCGTACCTCCGGAATTAAACATTTATTTTCGCCAACACATCGAAGGTAAATTAAAGTCACCACCAACTATTATCGTATGAGTCGGGTACGTGTTTGAATTGAAACTCAAGTTCTCTTTGGACCTTTCAGAAATTGCATCATTTGAGTTTGGGGGTCGGTAAGAGGATGTAATTATTATTATACAACGTTTGCCAAGAATGTCATCTGCCTATGCTAACTCACAGGAACTATTTACTGCATGTCAGCAGTTAAACTACTTCTAACAGCAACAAACACGCTACCTCCAAGTGTGTTTAGCCTACCTTTTCGGCATACCATAAGGTTCTTCCCAAAAATTTCCGCTGAATTTAACTCCGGCTTTAGCCAGCTTTCAGTGCCTATAACGATTTGAGCATCTATTAGCGCTTGGAGGTCTGGTACTTTCCCAACACATCCATGACAGTTTACAACTGTTACACCGATGTTCCTGTATCTACGTTCCTCCTGTGTTCGGCCTGCACACTTTGCGACTGAAGCCCCTTTTGTGTTTTCCAGAGACCCTTTAACGTAAAGAGCCACCCAGTCCACCTCACACAGCTCCTGCTACCCGTGTAGTCGCCTCCTGCGTGTAATGGACTCCCGACCTTTTCAGCGGAACCCGAAATGCAACCACCCTATGGTGCAAATCGAGGAATCTGCAGCCAACACGGCCGCAGAACCGTCTGAGCCTCTGATTCAGTCGACAATCGGTCGTGTCGACTATGCTGCAAATGGTGAGCTCTGCTTTCATCTCAGAAGCAAAACTGGCAGTCTTTACCGTTTCTGTTAGCCGCCCGAAAGAATGTCTGCCAAAGTCGACCATTCCCCTTCCCTAGTGCCATGATAATGTGCTCTTTCCAGTTCATATCACTCTGCAGTGTCGCGTCCAAATATGTAATCGACGTGACCATGTCAAGCGGTACACTGCAAAAGCTGAATTCGAACGTTAAAATTTTGTTTCTCTTACTCATCTCCATTAACATACATATTTTCTACATTTAGAGGTAGCTGCATTCATCACACCAACTGGAACTGTTCTTATATCCTCCTACAGTCACTTGACGTATTGTCTCCCTGTACACCACAACATCATGAACAAACAGCAGCAGACTTCTGCTCACCCTGTCCGTCAGGTCATTTGTGTATACGGAGAGTAAAAGCAGTCCTACGCCACTAACCTGGGGCACTCATGACGATGCCATTGTCTCTGGCAAACAGTTGCCATCGAGGACCACGTACTGGGTTCTATTACTTCATACGCCTTCGCCCTACGCAAGTATCTGGCAACCTAATCCATAGATTAGTGCCTTCATTAACAGTATGCAGTGATGCACCGTGTCAAACGCTTCCCGAAATTTAGGAATAAGGAATCGGCCTACTGCCATTCGTTCATGTTTTGCAGTCATTTTATGTGTGCGTGAGCGCGACAGGTTCCACTTCAGGTGGAGGGGAGGGAAACTCCGCTAGGAAAAATGAGCCAGTATTGTATCATACAGCACTTTCTGAAAGGCTTTTGGGAAAGTTAAAAAATGTGTTTGTAGAACATTTTCTACATGTCTATAAAAGAGTGTCTTTATAGCTTATTTAAGTGCCACAGAAGTATATCCTGAGCAATTGACTGCTGATGGATATGAGAGGATGAAATCGCGTGGATTGTACTGCGACTGACAGCTACAGCCCAGCACAACATAGAGAGGTGACGACTGTAGATGAGTACAATGCACTCAGTTCCTAATACTTTCGTTGTTCAGTGAACACGCAAGCCCGTTATTTGTCCTGCATTTATTCCTCAACATATTGCTTCTTTCTGAAATGTACTGGCTAACGTGGAACATTTAAGATGAAGTACAAAACACTACGTACTCCGGAATAAATTATAAGATCAACACTTGAAGCTGGAAGCTGTCACTCTCAGTGTAGAAGGATGGAGCTAACAGAAGTTTCAGACGTTTTCACAGAGTCAGAGAGAGAGAGAGAGAGAGAGAGAGAGAGAGAGAGAGAGAGAGAGACTGCAAACTAATCATACTAATCCTGGCATAATATGAATAGTTTCATAACAGGGCACAATAGTTAGCTAAAACAGGCACATGATTGTACGACAGTGATGGAATACGATCCCTGGGCCATGTGGTCTGTGGCCAAGTGAACATCAGGAGTCAGAAAGCTTTTAGTGGCCCGTGGACGTGTTTGGAAAACGTTTAACTGTCTTCATGACGCTCATTGTTAACATTGTCTGCGATCTATCGCCCAAATTAAAGCAAATGGATCCTCATTTGGCGCTAATGTCTCTCAGGTTCGAAATCCATTCGTGTATTTTACTTCGATCAGGAACTGGAATAGGTCGACTAAGTTTAAATTACAAAACTTCTTAAAAATGCTTGGATGATGAAACCAGGTGTCTTGCTCAAACAGCTCACGGCTCTGATTGAGGACAACAACTGACGAAGGTTAACCCTGTAATACCCGAATAAGCATCTAGATCCCTAACAGTTGTTAGTGCAATGCTGTGTGTTACGTCATGCCTCTCAAAGGAAAGTCTCCCCTTCTTCATAGCTCAGTCACATGCGTCTCGATTTGTTCCTTATTTCGAAGACGACTGTCACAAAGATGCTTTCAATTTGTAGTGGAACTGTACTTAAATAAATAATAAATTCATATCTCTAAGGACATGAAATTTAGCTAAGATTGAAGGGGATTAAGCAGCGAACTCCGTTAGAAAGTCTGAAGTTAAAATCCATAACCAAGCAGTATATACACAGATATGTGTGGACTAAGTCACTTAATTTAGCGAACAGCCTTGGAGCAGTGGTAACTGTTGTGGACTGGCAAGACAGCCAATCCACAGTGACGGGTAGCCGAAAGGCACGCATTTAAGCTCACGCAGGATGGCGTGAGGTCGGGAACAGGTCAGGGATATGAGACTAGCAAAAATAGTACGTATCTGTTGGAATACTTAACTTTAATCCATAATTGGTGAACATCGGTCTGACGGTACATGCATCACAAGATAAATAGCAAATGATAATGGCGCATTGCTAGGTCGTAGCAAATGACGTAGCTGAAGGCTACGCTAACTATCGTCTCGGCAAATGAGAGCGTAATTTGTCAGTGAACCATCGCTAGCAAAGTCGGCTGTACAACTGGGGCGAGTGCTAGGACGTCTCTCTAGACCTGCCGTGTGGCGGTGCTCGGTCTGCAATCACTGACAGTGGCGTCACGCGGGTCCGACGTATACTAACGGACCGTGGCCGATTTGAAGGCTACCACCTAGAAAGTGTGGTGTCTGGCGGTGACACCACAGTAACACCAGTTCCCTTCATATCACTGAAGTGAAGAGCAGTCGGGCTTCGCTAGAACTTGTATGCGTCACCATTCAGATCGCGCCGAGTGCTATTGGCAAGCGGCGTGCACTGAGTCCGTGTGAGCCCAATTGAGGAGCTACTTCATTGAGCAGTAGCGGCATCGGTCACGAAAACTGAGAACAGCGGGAGAACGGTGTGCTGATCACGTGACACACAGTATCCGCATCCAGAGACGCCTAAGGGCTTGAGCATGACACGGCGACCGGTCGGTACAGTTGGGCCTTCAAGGTCTGTTCGGACTCTTCTTTTGCGAATGTTCGTTGGCAAAGCAATCTTATTCAAGAGGGAATCACATTATTCTCCCCAGATACTTGACCTAGAAGGAAGCGGATCTAATTTTAGGATGCTTCTACGGCGTCTGGTATCGTTTTAATGCGGGCATGACAGCAGGCATAGAAAAAAATTCAGATTCGTAGCTGAAAATTTGGTACCACCGATACGAGAATGTAGCAAAGGTCTCGATGGATTAAATCGGAATCTTTTTAAGAACGGTAACGTTGTTTTCGCGAAATACTGTGCATTAAACACTGCGCTCCACCGGCCAAGTCAGTTGGAAAATTAAAACGAGATTCGTGGAAGACGGTGACGATCCCGCTCCCACTCTGGCGTAGTTTTCATAGCGCTCATGGGAATAGGATAAGATAGAATATGGCGCAATGTAAGGCGTATAGACGGGCGTGTTTCTCTGGATCGAAAATCAAATGGAATACGACAGAAAAATTGCTAAACGTCACTACCGAGTACATTGGCCACGCAGTGCAGAGCGTGTTTTGTGAAGTATATACCTAGATATAGCTGCAAAAAGGCATTTCTGCTGCCACCGTAGGCCATTTGTCAAGGAAATAACCATTTCACGCTGTATTTTGAAAATAATTATTCGCGTTATTGAATATTCTTGATCCTACATAGACCATGTCCTACGTACTTATTAGAGGATATATATGACAGTTGTTTCAAAGAGCACAATTGATTTCAAAACAAAATGTGTGACAACGAAATCACTAAGAATTAAAGCCTGAAGAACTAAATCAAAACAGTATTTAAATTTCAAATACTAAAAGTTTCAACAGGTGCTGTAAGGATTATAAGACACAAGAAGTAGAGAAAATTGGCGTTTCACCTAAGTATAGTAGAAATAAATGAAAAGAAATATATTAAAAGAAACTAACGAAGTATTACACTTTAGTGAACACATATTTTGGACGTTACTGTCGAATTTTCACCGGTGACATTTAATGACAGAACAATTTCCCTCAAGACACAGTGGTTACGGAAAATTTTCCCGCTATTCTAACTAATAAAAATGTCGTGAAAAGGGTTTTACTCTGTCCTAAGGACTCTCGAAAGTCCCGTCGAAATAGTATCTTGTGCACTGAGCGCAAACGAAGCCCTTAATGTTGGAAAAAGGTCGTTTCTCCGAGTTTAAAAGCCAAGAAACATTGTGCACTAAACCCCGAAGTGCAATAAAATCTCATTGAGGCGGATTTGCGGATTTGCATACGTATCTGCGATCTCGGGCGTTCATTCTTGGAGAATGAAAATCCTCTTAAATCCTGCTCGTTCTTTAGGCCCGCTAGTACACATAACAAAGCGTTCCAATGGCCAAGTCAGTGGGAAAAAATAGAGAAACTGGAGGAGCTGAATAACAAAATGCAGCTCCCCTGCGGCTAAACGTCAAGGGTATTTGAAAAGCGGTGCAACAGAGAATAATGCATTTTACATTATTAAACAAATGTTTAACACAATAATCGTCTGTATACTCTATTAAGATGCTCAGCAAACAATTCTCTTCCGTTTTTGTACTGCAATTGAGCATATTCGGCGTGCATTCCATACAGACTAAATTAATCTTTTCACATAAATACTAACTTCTGGAAACAACACAATGTCACATGAAGACTTTGTCCAATTTAGGCAAGGTGTCTAATGAACAATGAAAGATATTATGAGTAAACAATTTGCAGATAATGTGAGTTGTTATGATGGAAGGAGGGCTTCAAATCATTGACGAATGGTGTTAAAACAATCTGAACCTTTACGTTGGCGTCTGTCCATGCAACATGTTTCAAATAATTTTGCCTGAAGTCACTGTGGAATCTAGCGCCTTTTGCAATATTGCTCCTGGAAAAAAAATTTATCCAAATTTGGAGTAGTATTTATCACCGCAACATACCGGGTTGCTTCTTGCCACACTCTCTTGAGCCATCGTCTTGGATTGCTAATGGTCTGATGATGATCGTACCACGATCGAAACCGGTAACCTTATTAACACAGTTTAAATTTTAACAACTTATATTCTACCTTATACTGCTTTTATTTAAATAACATTTACAATGTATCCACATGAACGATAGAAATATAAAGGAGAGAGAAGGATAAAGGAGAGAGAACGTTAGATTCATGGTCTGGTGAATGAAAGTCTAATCTGTCAGATAGATTAAAAATGTAGAACAGTTCCTCGTTAAACTCGTTAAATAAATGTTACATTATCCTGTTGATACTTGCTCGAATATTGCAAAATCGTCCGCTTTTTGATTTTTATGAAGAAGTTCCCATAAACAGGAATAGTCAATGTCATTTTCTTCGCAATTTTCCAACCATAGTATCCGTGGTGCGTGATTTGATGTATGAGACTGTGTTGATGAATGTGATAGATACGCTTCTACTTGTTTCAGGACCACTACAATTAACGCAGTTCAAACATACCAGAATTCTGACTCATAAAGCAACAGTTTTCAGTTGCCTTTAAATTCCAATGCACCACAGATACGCAGTATATGATGCGAATACCTGGATCTGAAAACCATGGTCCTCATCTTGAAGGTCGTCACAACATGGTGACATACGAACTGATGGCCTAAAATACACACTGAGGTGGCGGAAGCCTTGGGATAGCGATATTCATACACACGTGAAAAAAGTTTTGTTTCACTTCGGTCATGTCTGGCGAACATGCTGTCCACTCTAGTCGAGCGATGTCGTTATCCTGAAGGAACTCATTCACAAGATCCGAACGATGTGGGCGCGAATTGTCATCCATGAAGACGAATTCCTCGCCAATATGCTGCCGTTGTGGTTGCACTGTCGGTCGGAGAATGGCAGTTACGTATCGTACAGCCGTTACGGCGCTTTTCATGACCACCTGCGTCTTACATCGGCCCCACGTAATGCCAGCCCAAAACAGCAGTGAACCTCCACCTTGCAGCGCTCGCTGGACAGTGAGTCTAAGGCCTTCAGACTGCCCGTGTTGCCTGCAAACACGTCTGCGACAACTGCCTGGTGGAAGGCATATGCGACACTCATCGGTGAACGTGGTACTAATCCTGAGCATTCCATTCGGCATGTTGTGGCGCCCATCTATACCACGCTGCGTGATGTCGTTATTGCAAAGATGGACCTCGTAATGGACGTTGAGAGTGAAGTAGCGCATCATTCAGACTATTGTGCAGAGTTTGAGTCGTAACACGACGTCCTGTGGCTGCACGAAAAGCGTTACTCAACGAAGTGGCGTTTCTGTCAGGGTTCCTCCCAGCCATAATCTACTGCAGTAGTAACCCTGGGGTGGCCTGTGCGAGGCATGTCATCGACAGTTCCCGTCTCTCTGTGTCTCCTCCATGTCCTAAGAACATAGCTTTGGTTCACTCCGAGACGTCTGGAAACTTCCCTAGCTGAGAGCTCTTCCTGGCACCAAGTAACAATGCGGACGCGATCGTACTGCGGTATTGACCGTCTAGGCATAGTTGAACTACAGACAACACGAGCCGTGTACCTCCTTCCTGGTGGAATGACTAGAGTAGATCGGCTATCGGACCGCCTCTGTCTAATAGGCACTGCTCATGCATGGTTGTCTACATCTGTGGGAGGGTTTAGTGACATCTCTGAACAGTCAAAGAGACTTTGTGATACAATATCCACAGTCACCGTCTATCTTCAGGAGTCCTGGGAACCGGGGTGATGCAAAACTTTTTTGTGTATATGCAGATGGAGGTAATAGCGAGTACGGAAGGTACAAGCGACAGTGCATTGGTGGAGCTGTCATTTGTGCTCGTGAGGTTCATCTGAAAAGATTTCCGACATTATTATAGCCGCACAGTTGGAATTAATAGACTTTGAACACGGATTGTAGTTGGAGTTAGACGCATGGGACATTCCGCTAGGGAAATTGTTAAAGAATTCAGTATTCAGAGACCCATAGTTTCAAGAGGATACCGCAAATACCAGGCATTAACGCTCACCACGGACGACGCAGTGGCCAATAGCCTCACTTACTGAACGAGAGAGTTGTCAGATCTGCCAGACAAGTAAGTAAGCGAGGAATTCAATTTTAAACGTATGACGAATGTATCCGACAGGACAGTGCGGCGAAATCTGGCATTAATGGGCCACGGAAGCAAACGATCGACAAGAGTGCCTTTGCTAACAGCACGACATCGTCTGCAGGCAACGCATCTCCTGGGCTCGTGACCATACCGAATCGATCCTAGACGACTGGAAAACTGGTCCGATGAGACCCGATTGTAGCTGGTAAGAGCTGATGGTGCAGTTCAAGTGTGGTGCAGACTGCACGAAACCCAAGTTGTCAACACGCCACTGTGTAAATTGGTGATGGCTCCATAATTGTGTAGGCTATCTTTACTTGGAAGGACTGGGTCCACTGGTTCAACTGAACCCATCATTGAATGTAAATGGCTATGACTGGCTACTTGGAGACCATTTGCAGCCATTCGTGGCTTCAAGTACCGAAACAACGGTGTCATGTCACCGGGCCACAAGCGCTAGTGATCGGTTTGAAGAACATTGTGGAGAATTTGAGACAATGGTTTGGCCACCCAAATCGCTCGAAAAGAACTCCATCGAACATTTATATGACGTAATCGAGATTTTAGTTAGTGCACAACGTCCCGCACCGTCAACACTTTCGCAGTTATGGACGGCTGTAGAGGCAGCGTGGCTCAGTATTTCTGCAGGGCCTCCCAACGACTTAGTGAGACCATGCCACGTCAAGTTGCTGCACTGTGCATAGCAGAAGGTTGTCTGACACGACATTACGAAGCATCTGATGACTTTTTTCATCTCAGTGTATATCTGGTCACATACACGGAACAAAACCTACATTGTTCACATCAGATGGCAAACATGTCTTCTTGCGCTTAGGTTCGTTGATATCTGTGGCGACAGGAAGGAAGCGAAAGTAATGTAAATTTTCTACGTCGAGGAAACGGCAATACCCATACGATGGGTTAAACACTCGAAAAGACGAGAGTATTAAGCTTAAAACAGGGGCTATAGGACTATTGTGCTTTAACAGTGGACGCGTCCATTTGACATCTAAACCTCTGTTAATGTCCTCATTCGCTTCAGCTTGACAGTATCTTGTGTCTGGGATCGCTCTCGCTATTCTCATCTGAGAGAAACACACGCTGACACTAAAACAGGTATTCACAGCAATTATTTCTTCGTCTGCGAAAGTGCATGTCGCCCATTACGAATCTGAGTGAAAAATGCTCCTATTGTAGCGAAAAAAAGGCGAATACGTCCTGGATAGAGTTAGAGTTGTAAAAGAAGGGAACAACGTTTTTGACTTATGTAGCAGCTTCAAAGACATTTAAATCATAGCAACTGGACATTTTCATGGTTTTTTGCTTGTTATTATTAGTACTCATGTCTTGTAGTATAATGCATCATGTCAGGTACAGTAATACGATGCATGATGTCATGTCGTACATGATACATTACATCATTTCATTCAACATGGCATTCGTCATGTTGTGCAGTATCACGCAGCATGTTACTAAAGTTGAAGATGTATGCATTCCCACTCTGGGAGATTTCCTATTACTGATGCACCCTTACTCTCGGATTTATCCCACCCTCTAGAGTCACATAAATTTGTGTCTTCTAATTCTTACACACCCACAAAATACATATAATGGGGGGAAGCGTGTGGTCTAGAGAGCTCAATGTGCTGGAGAAGTTGAGTTAACTCGTAATAACCTCGAATATGTCAAGATGTTTTGATTTACATGTCTCTGAAGCTTCTAGGTAAGTCGAGAGGCTAATTTCCTTCTTTTATAGCCTTAACACTTCTCAGGACATAATCACTTTATTTGTGTTCCGATAGGAGCATTTCATATGCTGGTTCCCAATTTTTACTCTACCATAATTTTGACATAAGACCGCCATAGTTTGGGAATCATTGTAAACATTTATTGACATTATCGACAACTGATGCGCTATATGTTTTTTATTGTCTTTCGGCACATGGTGCTTACATCGTGGCCACGAATAAGGCTTTCACGAAACAACAGACCGAGCATTAATACCATCTATTTTTCTACAATTTGAGAAAATTAGGACCGATACGCTAGTCTGTAATCTAGAAGGAGCACACATAAACAAACTCATAAAAATCGTGTTTAGTTGCACGTAAAATCCGAATGAAACTAGACTTTTTAAAGCTAGTTTTCAATTATATCGTAAGAATGCATTTTTTATTTATTTGGTTCGAGTCAACACGTTTCCAAGCATTCGTTTAACGTAAGAACGAATTACACGGGCTACATTTAGTAAAACTTTAAACCATCGTCTCACGACAACGGATCAAGATTGTTGGATAAAAAAATTAATTTAGACTTTATCCACTAGTCTACGTTCGTCCAAATTTTGAACTCATTCGTGCAAGTGTAAAGTATACAAGCTACCAACTTTAGAAATCTCCCAGACAAACGTTAGACCATCGATTTCGATAACGAATAAAAATTATTGGACGAGCAAAAATTCAATTTGATTTTACTCACTTATCTCCCTTCGTGCAAAGCTTAAATCGATTCGTTTAAGTCTGAAGTATAGAAATGGAACTACCCAGAAAAATGTGCTTTTTGGACATGAAATCAAGACAAGGAAAGAGCTTTCCAAACGAAAATTCGCCATCAGTCTTGTTCCAGTGCGGTGGTAGTTACGGGAGACCGTTCTGGCACTTAAAATTGAAGCGGAGATCACTGTTTCTGCACATAAAATCCCAACGCTGCACATACAACTGGAAACACTAGCTTAGTATTAATTTCTCCCCATTTCAAATATTTTGCAAACGGTATCGATTCACACAATTTGCATGGGCGCAAGCTCCGGTTCATCGTTTAAACCTTGATTAATATGCAGTGACATTAGTACAGTAAGAGTAATGTTCTATTGGCTATACATATGGCCGCTGGTCTGCGATAAAGCAAAAACTATTCACACCATGCTCTTATCTCAAATAGGAACCGAGTAACATGACACCCTTCCCCTTCCCAAATCGCGTTTCCACGTACAGCTTTTTCAGACATATTTGCTGAGCAACTCGCGCTGTGGAGATTGATGTCCTGCGTCCTGGGGACTGAACCACTTTCAACCCCGCCTCTGCATCTGTGAAAGTCTTCTTGTCTCCAGTTTGACAACGTGTGTTCGAGTCGTCGATCCCTCCCACACATCTAACAACAGAACGACCGAACACAGTGTGTCAAGAAAGTTAACTCCTCTGAAATAGAGACCGCTGCTGTGTGGATGACGTCACATCTAGCAGTGGCCAATATAACACAATCTATAGATCGAGGGTCTATAGATCTTTTCTACTTCCGTTGTTTTTTCTCACGTATTCTCAAGAACTTTTTCGAATAGTGTTATTTGGTCTGTACATACTGCTGTTTTATTTTATTGTCAGTGCTCTTTTCTGTAATTTCGTTCGCAACCACCAAGTTGCCCGTTCCACTAATTTTATCATCTTGATTTGATTAGAAGTCCAATATTTATTCTATCAGCTGGTGGTAATTTCAGTAAATATCTTGTACACTAAGGGGAGGGCGCCAATTCCTGTCGTTTCTCTTTGTTTTCCCTGCCTCGTATCTTCTGCAGTAGAAAAATTGTATCGTACCCTCAGTTTTGCCATTAACCTTTAGAAATACCTTCACGAAATACTGCACTCGCCTAGGGAGTGCGCCACCATCTCGCGAACACGCTGGTCAATTGTGCCCCTCGCAACCGGTATAAATACCGCCGCACCTAGACCGCTCAGTCCGTACACCGCTGATATGCCCAAACTACCTCCCCCTGTGCCCTCTATCTATCTCCTTCAATATGCAGATGATACCGCCTTCCTTACCCACTATACTACCCTCCAATGGTCCCTGTGTTCCCTTGAAGTCCACCTAACCAGTTCACTTCTTAATGTAACCAGTGGCTCGTTAAGATAAACTCTTCCAAAGCTGAGGCAATCATCATAGGCCGCACCACCCCTTCCTTCAGGCTCCTTTATTTCTATCTTACCATCTATGACCATCTTACTCCTATCTTGAAATATATTGGCCCCACCCTTGACCGTCATCTCACCTCGACTCCCCATCCCCTTACCATCCAACACAAAACCCACTATAGATTCTGCCTCCTGAAACTCCTATGCATCTAGGCTTGGGGATTGCATTCTTCCATCATACACAACACCTATAAACCCTTGATCTGTGTTATACCGGTTTCGGCTGGACCTCCGCCCACCTAAATTCTATAAGTCCCTCCAGATCCTTGAAAGCCATTCGCTCTGCCTCGCTTTCTGTATTCGTCTTGTCCCCCACAATGGTCCTCTATGACCAACCCACCTTCCCACATCTCCTTACTTACCTTCAACACATTTGCATTGTCTATACCATCCCTCTCACCCTTTTGATGTCTCCTCTCCAACGCCCATGCATTGCCCCACCTATACCGTTATGTCCCTGCACCCAGCACCTCCACACCCTCCATGTCCTATTCCAAAGAAACTTTCACCATCTCCTGATCCCCGATGATGACCTTTGGCCCAACATCTATCCTTCTCTCCAAATCTGACCCCTGCCCTCCTCCATAGGGCTCCCTCTCCTTTCCTTCCCTTCAATGACCCCCCCCCCCCAATCCTTTTCTTGCTCCTTCCCCATCCTTTCCCTGTTTCTTCACTCCTTCCTGGATTGCTCTCTTTCCCACTCCACCTCTCTCCTTTCTGTTGGTTTGCTCCCAGATCTTATTCCTGTGCTGCTCCATCACAACTCGCTCTCCTCCAACACCCACCCCCTGACCACCCATCTCTTCTCCTTCCATCCAGTCTCCCCTCCGCCTCTTTGTAGGTCATTCCAGTTTTAACGTATGGAAGGATTTCGTGACATCCGTTTATGTTCTGCTCCAAGTACAATGTTTTTACATGTCTTTGTGCCATGTGAATATTAAAGCAGTGACCTACGTTTCTATTGTGACATAAGTGCCGTCAGTGTATTTTCAGCGTCTCTCTGCAGTGAGTTTCTTATTTATGCTCTCTGTGGTTCAACTTGTGACAATGTCTGCCATTTACATTCCCCTTGTTTTGTGTATTTCATTCATATATTATCCATTTGTTATTTTTAAAATCTCTTTGATTTACATTTTTATGACATCAATGTGCTGCAATTATAACAAAGTAAAAAAAAAAAAAATACCGGATTAGTTAGTCGTGTAATTCGTCTGATAACGATCGATACTATCTCCACCTTATTATTAACGATTCGTAGACGACTTCGCTTTGGTAATGGTTTCCCTCTTTGATCTCGATTTGGATTGTGGCTCGTACTTGACCTGTTGACAGGTTGCTACTGACTTGCTCTTGTCGTGTTCGGTCCACCATTCGGTCAGCCTTGGTGGTCGACACCGACGTGGGTTTGAGTCCCATCCGCAGGGGGTCTTCGCGCCTTGAATTGTCGCCGTTTCTCTGACATGAGCACCGGTATCCAGCCACTCGTGGACGTAGCACCTTTCCTTCCAAGCAATTCGGTTGCTGCGTTCGAATTGTAACCTCGTATTTTCCTCCGTATAATGCTGTCAAAAATGTTTTCCAAATTTGCATGTTTATTTAAATAACATTAAATTAATCCCTTCCCGTTTAAATATTCATTATCGTCAGACAAATGTTCGTTATTAATCGGTTACGTTTGTTTATTCAACATTAGTGGCGGTTCCAAAAAGGAATTCGACAACTGCAAATAGGACTCGCGCTCTGTGTGTGCAATACAAACTTAATTATGTTCACAGACAATTCACAAGTACTGGAACGAGAACCTCGACGATTTTTGCCTGTTATCGATATCCATACTAGCAAGTTATATGTCTCTGGTATTAGAGGACATTCGAGAGTACTTTTTATGTGTGATAGTTACACATTAAATTTTTTATTTCCTTTCTTATAGTACAAAACCTTGCTTCCTGACAAATTTCTTGATTCTATTTCAACGTAAAGTACCGTACAGGTTTTGATGTGTGAGTTTGCGAGTACCAAAATATGACATAAATGGCCGTATCATTTCACTGCACTGACTTCGAAGTGCAGATGTTACTCACCGCGAAGGAACAGTAAACGGTAGTGTGTAACACAAACTTCATCTCTCCCCGTTCCTGAGAAAAACTGGTCCGAACAATCGGACAGACAAACAAACGGACGACAAAGAGATTGTGTGAAAGTTCCGTTTATACCGATTAGAAACCTAAAAATTAAATCTAATGTGCCTTTGTAGTCAGTCAAATGTATTTCTTAGTAATAAATTATTTCTGAGATATGCATAGTCATATCGAGCAGTTACAGCTGAAGTCAATTAATCTTCGAAGTTTTACCTCTCTTCTTGATAGGGTACATGCTGTCAGGCTCCGCTGTCTTCATTTCCTACGGCATTACGAATATAAAATTTAATTCAAATCGTAATCAGTTATATTTCTATTTCACGAATATAAAACTGTTGTTCAATTATCTCGTTCTTTGAAAGGACGATAACGGATTTTTCTTAATATTAGCAAGTCTTATAGTGCTAGAAAATCAGGTGTGTATGCGCACTACAGCCATTTTAATACCGTAGTGCTCTATATCACTCCGCAAACATCGTCGTTTGCTTACAGAAAACAGAAACGAAATCGTAGCAAAAAGTATCTCAGCTGAAGGCTGCTCCAGTCATGCTTTTGTGTTATTAAATGGAAACAATTCGTCGCCTAGGGCCGTTATGCGGTTATGTGCTTCGGTATACAGTTTCTGTAACGTTTCTCCAGTCACCTCATCACTCTCTATTGCTTTACTAGTGGTCAGTTCATTCCCAGTTTTCACATAATCGTTCTAAGTTCCAGCTGATTATTTTAAATACCGCATTCATTTTCAAGATCGCTTTCATTTTTCTCCCACTTCTTTTCTTTCAAGTAGTGTAATATACATGTATTTGCAGCCACCATATTCGGCTACCCGAAGCTCTTCGTAGAACAGTTGAGAAAAGTACAGTGAGACGATGATGTAACGTGGTGTGATGTATCAATAACAGATGGTATTTTCGGCACGGGTATCGTGGGAAAGACCGCGTAAATTGCGGTTCTCCTCCGTGATTGGCTGCTGCTTTCACCAATTGCGCGCCAAAATTATAATCTTCTGTTACTAATATTAGAAAAACTAAACAGCATATTTATTTGCATTTCAAATTAAAGCATCTCTCAATATCGTGCTATCATTACATTATTTTACAAGTATTGATAACCAGAACAATAATAAAGAACGACTGAAAAAAAGGCAGACGAAGCACTTCGGTGTTCTTCGGATTGCGCTCAACTTGGATGGCGGGCGAAGTGGTTCCGCTGTAAGATTGTAGCTGGTTCACCAGTGTTCGAGGACAGACATGTTGTCTGCCGTGGTCAGGTAAGACTTAATTGGCAATGTCTAGTTTGCAAAGGTAAGAGCTGGTGGAAATCTCGGAGGACAGACTTGTTGTCTGTCGCAGTCAGCGTCAATACCTAATTAGCAATGTATGATAAAAACACGGGAGAACTGCCGGATGTCAGTAAGGTCCTGGAACGATATTTCGGCGCAGAGTCTTCTGGCCATGTTCAGGTGAGTATCACTATAGTAGTACTACAGTACTACTACTGTAGTTCTCACTTGAAGATGGCCAGAAGAAGAAGTACTACAGTACTACTACAGTAGTACTCACCTGAAGATGGCCAGAAGATGGTCTGCGCCGAAATATCGTTCCTGGACGTTACTGACATCCGGCAGTTCTCCCGTGTTTTCATGGAACAGTCAGTAGGCCGGGAAAGCTTTAAACATCACAGCAATGTATGGTTGAATGGACATTTAGTTGAGAACAATGTGATAGTAATTACGGAAAATACGCAATTCATTAATATGTTGAAGAATAGGAATTATTTGTGACTCTAAAGTGGAATGTAATGTGCAGTTTCTCGTGTTATGCCAATAAGAACCGAGTGACATCCCTAATAAAGAAACTGAATGGAAATTTAACAATTTCTAAGATAACAGTTCCTCTCTAAGAGTTTCTTACAGTCTCAAGGTAACGACTTCACGACCTAGGAGCTGTTTTCAGCGCGGGGGACAACAACTGTAGAAGACTGTAGGTTGGTGAACATTTATTAGAACTTATGTATTCCACTCATGGCGGTGGAAGCAAACAGGCATCTCGCACGCACTACAGTGTCAGTACAATGAAAATCAGTGATACTTCATATGTGGTAACATAGGGGAGGCATGAAGTTCCCAAGGCAAGAGTTTATAATAAGCACGAATATATCACCATCTCTCTCTCTCTCTCATCACTCTTCTTTTTCAACTTGCCGTAGTAGCACCTCCCTATTTATGTACAATGTGCTGTTATTACATTTATCTTCTTAATCAATTCGTAAGCTGGTCTATGTACTCTTCCTCCATCCTTCCCTCTGTATACTTGTACTGCCGTTTTATGTACTCTTTCCTAGTCTCCTATCCTTCTGTGTTCAATAGATTTTGGAGATATTTATGTTTAATTCTTCACTCTTTAAAGTCCTTAATTTCTTCCTCTCCTCCAGAAGTTTTAGCGCATGTTTTGTAATCCGTGATTCACGGACTTCTTTCGGAGTTTCTCATGTTTCTTGATCTGCGGATGCCAAGACAGAATTCTTAAGGCTCATTCACTTCTGATTCACTGTGATCGTAGATACTGCTTTAACCTGTTATATTAGTATCAGTTTTCCATTGCTTTGTTTTGTTCTAGATTTCAGAGCTGATATCTACACTACTTTTCGGAGTTGCCACCTTCTATCCCTCGGTACTAAGTTGTGCTCCGTCTCAATTTCACTCCATGCGTAACTCTTGCGTTGCTTCAGTTGGTTACACAATCTTCCAATTACTAGAATAAAATCTATTTTATAATGTTACTTAAAATCCGTCTTGATTGCAAATTTTTTTATTATTCATATGACCGGTTTCGGTTCATTCAGAACCATCTTCAGATCTGTAAAAATAATTATACTAATTTACTATTTCACGAAAGCAAATCTTTTTCATCCTATCTAATCAACATCAAATGTACCAGAACGTACCTGATATTTCAGTTACAGGAGCAATCCGTCCAAATCCAGCAACCTTCACATGCTACGTCACATAAAATTGGTTGGCAGAGTGCCCGTCATTTATATTAATTATAACACAATTACCATCAGGTGGCGTCTGGTACATTTGTTACATTCCATTTGCACATACTGTATTCCGTAGATCTTTTTTATATTAAAAATATTTAATTAAAATATGTAGATGTCAAAGCTTAGATCTGTACTTGTCAGGATTAAAAAACAGTAAAATTATCATTTTTATACGATCTAAAAGGCATAGGGCGATTTATATATCCATGGTGCTGGTGTGAACTTGTTTTCTTCTACGGTCTGCTTTCGTGGTTCCCGCCATTTTGGTGTTGTGCCGCGGTCTGCTCAGTCGTCTGCTGTCCATCGCCGCGGGCAAGAGGGCCGCACAGGAGGGCCCCGTCAACGACGCCAGGCGTTGCACGCGTCTTCCGGCTTCTCCACCGAGCACCATCTCTCATCCCTCGGCCTGGATCTCCATACGCAACAGTTGTCATCTTAGTAAGTCGTCATAAATGCTAAAATAAGCGTTATGATTGAATTCGCTTTGTTCGTTGAGGATTAAATCCGGATCTTTATTTTTGTGGGTGTATATTTCGATCTCTTCTAAAATGTTAAGAAACCGTCCCTTATGAGCTCAATGCAGGATGTCTAAGTTGTTTTCAATATTCGTGACTGAGTGCTTTGTCGTAGCCATATGCGCCCCAAAAGCTGTATTGTTTTGAGAGTAGGTGTGCTCCCTGAATCTGGTTTCAAAGTTCCTACCAGTCTGCCCTATATATTGTTTACAGCAGTCATTACATTTGATTTTATATACACCTGAATCCTGAAATTTATTCCTACTATTACATATTCTATGCCGGAGCTTCAATTTTAACGTGTTATTTGTTCGAAACCCTATTTTAACGTCGGATTTACGAAAGCATCTTTCAATTTTTTCTGCAATTCTTCCATTGTAAGTGAGAGCTACATATTTTTTCTTGTTGTTCCTCTTATCTGCTACTTGACTTCCTTCTGTTTGTTCCATTTGCCTCTTCTTTATCTTCCTATAAATATTCATCACCTGCTTGCACGTATATCCGTTCGCTACGGCCACTTGTCTTAAAATACTTAACTCCTTTTCTACTTCGTGTTGGCTTAGTGGCAATCTTAGTAGCCTGTATACCATCGAAGTAAAATATGCCCATTTGTATCGCGGTGGGGGACGGCATAGAATATGTAATAGTAGGAATAAATTTCAGGATTCAGGTGTATATAAAATCAAATGTAATTACTGCTGTAAACAATATATAGGGCAGACTGGTAGGAACTTTGAAACCAGATTCAGGGAGCACACCTACTCTCAAAACAATACAGCTTTTGGGGCGCATATGGCTGCGACAAAGCACTCAGTCACGAATATTGAAAACAACTTAGACATCCTGCATTGAGCTCATAAGGGACGGTTTCTTAACATCTTAGAAGAGATCGAAATATACACCCACAAAAATAAAGATCCGGATTTAATCCTCAACGAACAAAGCGAATTCAATCATAACGCCTATTTTAGCATTTATGACGACCTACTAAGATGACAACTGTTGCGTATGGAGATCCAGGCCGAGGGATGAGAGATGGTGCGCGGTGGAGAAGCCGGAAGACGCGTGCAACGCCTGGCGTCGTTGACGGGGCCCTCCTGTGCGGCCCTCTTGCCCGCGGCGATGGACAGCAGACGACTGAGCAGATCGCGGCACAACACCAAAATGGCGGGAACCACGGAAGCAGACAGTAGAAGAAAACAAGTTCACACCAGCACCATAGATATATAAATCGGCCTATGCCTTTTAGATCGTATAAAAATGATAATTTTACTGTTTTTTAATCCTGACAAGTACAGATTTTAGCTTTGACATCTACATGTTTTAATTAAATATTTTGAATATAAAAAAGATCTACTGAAATGTGCAAATGGAATGTAACAAGTGTACCAGACGCCACCTGTTGGTAATAGTGTTATAATTAATATAAATGACGGGCACTCTGCCAACCAATTTTATGTGACGTAGCATGTGAAAGTTGCTGGATTTGGACGGGTTGCTCCTGTAACTGAAATATCAGGTACGTTCTGGTACATTTGATGTTGATTAGATAGGATGAAAAAGATTTGCTTTCGTGAAATAGTAAATTAGTATAATTATTTTTACAGATCTGAAGATGGTTCTGAATGTACCGAAACCGGTCATATGAATAATAAATAAATTTGCAATCAAGACGGATTTTAAGTAACATTATAAAATCACTGATTGCTGTTATCCCATTAGACATTATGTCTGTTTTTGCAAAATCTATTTTGTACACAGGAAGTATGAATGATAATTTCTTCAGTCGGTAAAACATTCGAGTTTTTATTGAATCGCGCAATCCGTTTCGGATACCTAGGGTACAACATAAGTTGAAATTCGTGTAATACAGTATATGGTACTATTCTTCAGTGGGAAAATTAGATATTAAATTTCGAAATTCGTGAATCGAAAAAATGAAATTGAAATGAAGATCACTGAAAAATTTAGCAGCAGATCAACGAAGGGCATTTTAACGTTGTAATATCAGCAAATGACGATTTACGAGTATTTATTGAACATTTGCCTATTGCTCATGACGTCAATGAAGCCGTACACTCGCACATTTCAGATCTATATGACAGTACGAGGCGACCAGAGATGGGTTTCCTTGTGTAGATACCAGAGATACAAATTATATGTAAAATACTACAGAGGCACAGTCCGTGGCCCTTACAGTCGTTACGATTGTGCCGACCGGGATGCATTGATGTGGGCCTAACAGCTGATCGAAAGCGTTAAGAAAAAGTGACTGTCAAGTATATACAGGAAAACCTACAAAGCGGTTTACACCATTTAAATTTTAATAACTGGAACACAAACAGCAGAAACTACTAATTTTTAATTCATATAGATAGTCACTATAATACTAATGTTTTAGTGTTGAAGATTTTGAAAATGTCCTCGATCGAAAGCATATTTCGGAACAGATCGACACACATGTGTTTTGGTTTCCGGTGGAATGGACTGACAGGCAGTCACAGTGGTCTCTAGCATGTCATGCTGCATACGTGGCTTTGATGTGTAGATGGCATCCTTCAGAGTGCCTCATAAAAAGAAGTCTAGCGGCGTTAGGTAGGGAGATCTGGGTGAAAACTCAACACTTCCTTCTCGTCTATTCACCTCATCCAGGAACGTGACGATGGTAATGTGACGGTCCGCCTTGCGGTTGAAGGAAACAATCTTCATCTCGGTATAGCTGGTAGCTGGTACGAATCGTTCCTCAACCATGGCAAGGTGCTTTACTTCCTCGAAAAAAAAAAAAAAAGGAAAAGAAGTCCTACGGCAGAAATACCACACCACACTGTTAAACCAGGAAGATCAACACCTCTTTCTTACGTAACATGGGGATTATCTCTTACCCAGTACACACAGTTATGGCAATCGTTGGTTCCATTTAGATTTATCGTCGTCTCGTTACTCATACTGTTTACTATCGCAAATCTATTCACAATATCGGGGCGCCTATCCCGATAGTCCTTAATCATCGCCTGAAGCAAGCTGCGAGTGTGAGCTTTCCACTTCGGTTCTTGTAATATTTTTTGAACACTTGATCTGGTTACGTCTGATTCAAGCGTAGCTTCCCCTGTGGTCTTCTTTGTGCGCCTTCAGAAAGCTCGAACCACTGAATCCACCCCTCTTTTGTCCAGTATGGATTTCTTAATGTCACACCATATTTACTTCTGATGGCGCACACATTCTTCCCTTTCAGTTTTGTAGCGTAGTTCCATTATTATTGAAAGCGACAGTATCAAACTCAGCCCGCCGCCATGGCTGCACTTCTTTCATGTTTTCACATTTCCTATAGCACTTTATTATCCTGTTTCATGTTTTCACATTTCCTGTAGCACTTTAATATCCACTTCCTTTTCTCCAACGAGTAGTTTCCAACCATGTTGTTTATTTACGTGTAGTTACATACTCTCTTTCAAATTCTGAAGGTGGCAGGGCCAAAATACAAGGAGTTAAAGGCTATTTACAATTTATACAGAAACCAAATGGCAGTTATAAGAATCGAGGGGCATGAAAGGGAAGCATTGGTTGGGAAGGGAGTGAGACAGGCTTGTAGCCTCTCCCCGATTGCATTCAATCCGTATATTGAGCTAGCAGTAAAGGAAACAAAAGAAAAATTTGGGGTAGGTATTAAAATCCATGGAGAAGAAATAAAATCGTTGAGGTTCGCCGATGACATTGTAATTCTGTCAGAGACAGCAAAGGACTTGGAAGAGCAGTTGAACGGAATGGACAGTGTCTTGAAAGGAGGGTATAAGATGAACATCAACAAAAGCAAAACGAAGATAATGGAAAGTAGTCGAATTAAGTCGGGTGATGCTGAGGGAATTAGATTAGGAAATGAGACACTTAAAGTAGTAAAGGAGTTTTGCTATTTGGGGAGCAAAATAAATGATGGTGGTCGAGTAGAGAGGATATAAAATGTAGACTGGCAATGGCAGGGAAAGTGTTTCTGAAGAAGAGAAATTTGTTAACATCGAGTGTAGATATAAGTGTCAGGAAGTCGTTTCTGAAAGTATTTGTATGGAGTATAGCCATGTATGGAAGTAAAACATGGACAATAAATAGTTGGGACAAGAAAAGAATAGAAGCTTTCGAAATGTGGTGCTACAGAATAATGTTGAAGATTAGGTGGGTAGATTACGTAACTAATGAGGAGGTATTGGATAGGATTGGGGAGAAGAGAAGTTTGTGGGACAACTTGACTAGAAGAAGGGATCGGTTGGTAGGACATGTCCTGAGGCATCAAGGGAGGGCATGGAGGGCAGCGTGGAGGGTAAAAATCGTAGAGGGAGACCAAGAGATGAATAAGCAGATTCAGAAGGATGTAGGTTACAACAGGTACTGGGAGATGAAGGAGATTGCACATTATAGATTAGCATGGAAAGCTGCATCAAACCAGTCTCAGGACTGAAGACCACAACAACAACAACAACAACTGGCAACCGGTTACAAGCAAAGTAAAAAATGAATGGCTACACACTAGTCATGAGAACACTATATAATGCCAATTGGATCACCTGATCATGAACACCTCCTGAGTCATTAAATTTCAAACAGTGAAATGAAGTGATGTTTTCATGTGGTACTGGTGGCTGGGAGTCCCCTCCTGGTAAGTTCGACTGCTGAGTTGCAAGTCTCATTAGTTGCCGCCACCCTGGTCAACTTGCGTATCGATGATGATGATGATGATGATGATGATGGCAACACAACAACCAGTCCTCGAGCAGAGTATATCTCTGACCCATCCGGGAATCAAAACTGGGCTCGCTGCATGGCAGTCAGACGCGCCGGCCACTGAGCTAAGGGAGCTGACATTCATAGAGTGTGAGCCCGTTTGTGAGACATCCTGTAGCGATTAATCACAAGGACACAGTAGTCTTCCCCAGGAACCCTGCAGCTTAGACGCACACCCGGCCAGCGGGTGCTGACGCTGCCACGTGCTTGCCTCTTGCAGCCTCGGGGTTGCAGCAATGGCTCATACAGCCAGCTGCTATATATCATGGGCGGATGACGAACCCATGAGCGCCATCAAACCAGACGGTATGGAACGGTGGTCTGCAGCTATGATAATGGATCTCCAGAGCAATCTCGTTGGTGTTAGAGGTTAACACGCAGGACAGACACCCTCCATCCCTGCTTGCTGTGGACACGGCCATGCAGAGGAAGGCTGTGGCACGTGTCTTGGGAGAGGCTGGTAGCGTGGTGTCTGCTACAGGAACCATGTAGAGCGGCAGTAGTGGCTCACCCCTAAGATGATTAGCCCCTGATAATCAGGCCCCCACAAAGCCAGCTGAATGCTGATAGTTCCAACACCCCTTCAGTCTCAGGACTGCATCTCACTTGCTGGAGCGTGCAATAGACCAGCATGTGCTGATGCATGCTCGCCGCCTGCAGTTTCAGAGCTGCAGCGGCTCACACAGCTGGCTGCTATATCATGGGCGGATGTCGATCTCAGGAACTCTGTCAATACAGGACCACGGGACGTGGTCCGCAGCTCTGATTATGGATCGCTAGAGAGTTCTTGTGGACGTCAGACATAAGCACCTAATATAGGCGGTCTCCAACCCTCCACGTAGAGAAAGGCTGTGGCAATCCGACTGGAGAGAGGCTGACAGCTTTGGAGTCTGCTGCAGGAACCATAGCAAGCGGCAGCAGTGAATCACCCTTCAGATGATGGATGACAACGATCTGTTCCGAGGAGTGCTGGTCAGACCACGACAAGGCCAACTGCATGTAGACAGTCATAACACCACATCATCTCAGTTCAGTAGTAGGTGCAACACTTCACAATGGATAAGTTACTCCCGCTATACTTGACGCTACACGGAAATTCCACGTCGGCGAGTTGAGAGCTGACCACGTCTCCTCACTCAACAGGACTGCAGTAACTTAATAAATATCCGTAAGTAGAGTATTAACGAAGCTGGCAATGCTAATGTGGTACGGTGAAGCAGAAATGGCATCGTGCGTCGAGGTTTTCCCGTTCGGTGAGATTCTTGGTCACTTCAAGGCTTTTTCGAATTCATCTTCCAGACACTCCCTTCTGCTGCGTTGGTAACTAAGTAGTTGCTCTTATGAAAAATGTAGCCTTTTTTTGCGACACAGCACAGTCAACATCATCCCAGTATCCTTCTCTTCCAACGACGTCACTCTGATATGTTTGTTTACTTCAGCACTCAGACTGTTTAAAAGACCGTGTTACTTGTTACGTCCACTGCTACTCGATCAACACTACTCTCTTGAGACATTTCGCTTCTGATTGACTCCTTCTACGCTGCTTCGTTCTCTGCAGTGAAGAACTTTGACGGTTTTCACAGTTCCATGCCTCAGTAATTGTAATCCTTATAGAATCGCCTTGTTGTATATCTGTCTGTCTGTCCAAATGTCCCTTTTTCTCAGGAACGGGTAGCCGTATTACATGTCACGTACTGAGGCCTATGGGCCACTTTTGGTATTAAGACTTGGAGCTTGTAGGTCAATGCAATCAACAGATTCGCTCTTTTATGTCACATACTAAGATAATAACTCACTCTTCAAAAACTATCGGATATTTCTCATTGACCTAAGACTATGACATTTTCCAAGAAGCAGGGTTTCACAGTATAAGTAAAGGAAAAAATCAGAGGATTGTCGATTTGTAGGTATACCACACGAAGAAAAATTAGACTTCTGTTATCTGAATGTCCTTCTGTTCGAACTTCCGTTAAGATCATTTTTTTCTCGTGAGCGGATTGATGCATCAAGTTGAAATTTATGTCACATATTATGATATATGGGCTCTTTTCATTGTAATAAATGTAACCTTTTAAGTCAGGACAGTTAAAAGTCACGGCCATTTATGTCACACATTATGATACTCGTAAACACACTCACGAAAAGTTACGGGTTACTTCCCATTGGCCCAGAATCATGACATTTGGCAAGAAGAATGCCTTCATAATGTAAATAAAAGGAAAAAATCGAAATTGTTAATTTATACTTAAATCACAAGAATTAGTTTTTTTTTTCATTTGTTATCCGACTGCCTCTGTCCCTCCATCTGTTACCACCCATCTCTCTCAGGAAGGCACAACTGTAATGAGTTCAAATTTATTTCACATTATGAACTACAATTCCTTGATGGTTTAAAAATTTTAAGCTTCTAAGTCAATGCAGTCAAAAGGCACCGCCATTTGTGTCACAAATTTTGATATTAGCTGATTCTTCTTTTTCCCGTTAAATCACGAATGTTGGTAAGAAACAAAGTTTCACAATGCAAGTAAAGAAAAAAATCCGAAGATTATAAATTTTTTATTCTACGATACGGAAAAAGTTTTCTCTTGTCATTTGTTATTCGACGCCGCGCGGGATTAGCCGAGCGGTCTTGGGCGCTGCAGTCCCGCATTGGGCGGCTGCTCCCGCCGGGGGTTTGAGTCATCCCTCGGGCAAGGATGTGTGTGTTTGTCCTTAGGATAATTTATGTTAAGTAGTGTGTAAGCTTAGGGACTGATCACCTTAGCAATTAAGTCCCATAAGATTTCACACACATTTGAAAATTTTTTTGTTATTCGACTTCAAACTTCAAATAAAAACCTTCCCAGGAGCGACTTCTTGCCAGTATCAACCTTGATAGCAGTCCAAACTCACTGAAATTCTCAACTTTCTAGATCGATGAACCATCTGTATACAAAATTATGCTTGAGCGAAACCCTGAGAGCGTGAGTCCTACTCGCTTATGACCAGTCAATAACTGCTGTCTGCCTCAGCGGGACATTACACGCAATCAGCGGCGACCAGTGAAAATGTGTACCACACCAGGATTCGAACCGGGTATCTCCTGCTTAGAAATCTGGTGCATTAACTACTGTACGGTCTGTCTCAGCACGCCTCACGTCCGAGTCACACTCGCACCGAGCGGCACCTGCCCGCAGCCTCTGTCCATTTTGACTCCCGTTCGCTGCTCCGCGATTTCCATAGCAGGTCGGACGTACTTGTACATCCGCAGTGAAGAAGGTAAATCCATATCCGAAAGAACAGACACCACACATTCATACAACTTTTCAATTTAAGGGTAGTGTGCTGTTCTGGGCCGCAACAGTACTATACCTGAAATAACTCTTTAAAATTAATAAAAAAAACTGTGGGTCTTGAAGTTCGCCAGCTCATGTCACATAGAATCCAGGTGTAACGATTTTACTGACGTATATAGCCATTTACCCTAAGGGAATGGTTTAGTTGGCTAACACTACAAAACTGTTCTCTTTTTTGCTGATCATATGCTTAGTTACCGGAGTATGTAGAACAACAGCTGAATTTTCTATCTGGTTGCGTTTTTGTATCGGAACTGGTAGTGTGTATTGGGAACGAGGTACGAATCTTCTACATCTCTTTCCGTCGTGAAAGAACAACTGAGGTATGACATTTTATGCATCCCAGTGTTCTTGATTTTTGGGAATCTCATTTTTCTTGTGGACTGATAAATATCCTAATTTATTCTTAGTGGAGAATGTAAATATATTTGGTTTTTAATTGGTTAGCACATTTTTTGAAAAAAAAAAAAAGGACCAAGGTATGGTTTGCTAGCAAGTACTCTATCTTCTTCATTAGTACAGAAATTTGTTGCGTTATTTTTGTATATGTGTGTGTATAAATTATTTGTTGTTTTGTCTGTGTAGCCATTTTTTGTGACAAAATTTGTATTGTGTCTAATTCTTCTTACGGCTTTTACTTTCTACACAGAACGGCAAATAGAAGAGAGTTACAGGGTACAAAGAAGCACAGCAAACAAAATGAAATCCAGTACTAACATGACTATAATATACACTCCTGGAAATGGAAAAAAGAACACATTGACACCGGTGTGTCAGACCCACCATACTTGCTCCGGACACTGCGAGAGGGCTGTACAAGCAATGATCACACGCACGGCACAGCGGACACACCAGGAACCGCGGTGTTGGCCGTCGAATGGCGCTAGCTGCGCAGCATTTGTGCACCGCCGCCGTCAGTGTCAGCCAGTTTGCCGTGGCATACGGAGCTTCATCGCAGTCTTTAACACTGGTAGCATGCCGCGACAGCATGGACGTGAACCGTATGTGCAGTTGACGGACTTTGAGCGAGGGCGTATAGTGGGCATGCGGGAGGCCGGGTGGACGTACCGCCGAATTGCTCAACACGTGGGGCGTGAGGTCTCCACAGTACATCGATGTTGTCGCCAGTGGTCGGCGGAAGGTGCACGTGCCCGTCGACCTGGGACCGGACCGCAGCGACGCACGGATGCACGCCAAGACCGTAGGATCCTACGCAGTGCCGTAAGGGACCGCACCGCCACTTCCCAGCAAATTAGGGACACTGTTGCTCCTGGGGTATCGGCGAGGACCATTCGCAACCGTCTCCATGAAGCTGGGCTACGGTCCCGCACACCGTTAGGCCGTCTTCCGCTCACGCCCCAACATCGTGCAGCCCGCCTCCAGTGGTATCGCGACAGGCGTGAATGGAGGGACGAATGGAGACGTGTCGTCTTCAGCGATGAGAGTCGCTTCTGCCTTGGTGCCAATGATGGTCGTATGCGTGTTTGGCGCCGTGCAGGTGAGCGCCACAATCAGGACTGCATACGACCGAGGCACACAGGGCCAACACCCGGCATCATGGTGTGGGGAGCGATCTCCTACACTGGCCGTACACCACTGGTGATCGTCGAGGGGACACTGAATAGTGCACGGTACATCCAAACCGTCATCGAACCCATCGTTCTACCATTCCCAGACCGGCAAGGGAACTTGCTGTTCCAACAGGACAATGCACGTCCGCATGTATCCCGTGCCACCCAACGTGCTCTAGAAGGTGTAAGTCAACTACCCTGGCCAGCAAGATCTCCGGATCTGTCCCCCATTGAGCATGTTTGGGACTGGATGAAGCGTCGTCTCACGCGGTCTGCACGTCCAGCACGAACGCTGGTCCAACTGAGGCGCCAGGTGGAAATGGCATGGCAAGCCGTTCCACAGTACTACATCCAGCATCTCTACGATCGTCTCCATGGGAGAATAGCAGCCTGCATTGCTGCGAAAGGTGGATATACACTGTACTAGTGCCGACATTGTGCATGCTCTGTTGCCTGTGTCTATGTGCCTGTGGTTCTGTCAGTGTGATCATGTGATGTATCTGACCCCAGGAATGTGTGAATGAAGTTTCCCCTTCCTGGGACAATGAATTCACGGTGTTCTTATTTCAATTTCCAGGAGTGTATGTTGAAGGTGACCACCATTCATCTCTTGACACTTCTGGCCCCAACGAGTAACTGAAGGCGGATCGAAGCTGGATTGCTGTAATTACTTCAGTCTCATCCGAAATGTTCTACTGTACTCCCCGAAGACTATGAGGAATGTTGCGATACATCTTAAGCTCGAGGGCTCCCCACACGAAGTAGTCGCACACTAAGAGACCAGGTGACCTGAGAGCTCAGCTGAAGACACGACCAGACTGACAGACCGCAGGTCCTGATGGAGTGTTCGTCCGCATTATCGACGTTATACGTCGAACTCTTGCGGCCGCCATCGGGCTTGTTTGGTAGGACTGTTATAACGTTATTTTTTTATGATTAATTTAAATTCTTATAATTTGTTTTGATTCAGAAATTTCGCATATCGATTCTATATTTTCTGTAGATGTAAAATAAAGTGTACTGTACTGGAGTTCAAAGTTCTTTGCATTATGAGTAATGTATGTAAAATACTTTGTAAATTGCTTATTATGTTAAATAATTTTCTGATGACATTTTGTATTTAAAAATATTTCTGTGTGTAAAGATTTCTTGATGATGTAAATTTGGCACTTTCAGAAATTGTCACGCTTGGGAACAATGCAAGAAAAAGGTTTTATGTAAAAGCCAATGTGCTTTTGTTTGGAACGGAAGTGGCTCTGGGGAGTGCAAAAGCTGGCAAGATCGAATTGGCGTGCTGCCGAGAGCAAGCGCGGGAAGTAAGATACACAGTCTGTAGGCAGCAGTGGCTGAGGCAACACCCTTGTGGAGCAGGAGAAACACTGCCTGCAAATTTGCACAAAAATTGAATCGGATGAAGACTGCAAACGGCTTACGGTATACCTGCGAGTTATTAGGCTATTGCATGTAAAATTCAAAGCAGCTAAGAAGAGAAATTGAGCCCAACAAGATACTTGCAGGCCGTACTGTGGGTAGTGGTAGCTCGCCACACCCAATCCTACAGCCTCCGGATAAGATATTTTTGTATTATTACTTTCGTGCAGGGTGAACCATTAATTTAAAATATGTTTTAGTAACCCATCTGGAACTTTAAAGAGATTGGATCACTCAGTTATATGATCCTTATCATACTCCTATATAGGGTTCCCTCCTGGTTTTTGATTAATCCGAGTATCCTGGTTAACTGACCTATGAAGTACCATGTTAATATAAACAGGCACCATTTAATTTTTTTTTCTGTAAATGATGAAAAAATTTTCTTAACCATTGAAAAGTGTAATAGTAAAAGTGCGCTTAAGTGAAATTCAATCAGAGTGAAGCCTAGCTACTAGAATCTGTTAAATAACTATACAGAGTTAGTGCAAGGAGTAATAGCTTTTGAAAAGTAAATTCCAGGAAGAAAGAAATTTTCTTGAAGTGAAATGGTCAGTATAAAATGCATATGCTTTAGTATAAGTATTTTAGTATTGATGTTTGTTTATTATGGAAAGTGCTTTTCTAAGGGCAGTACCTGGCCAAAATTTCTTTAGCTCCCTTTATCTCAGGCTCGTCCAAACCGTGCCCCTGGGGCGCTAGCGCCCGCGATCGCCCGCGCCCAGCGCCCCGGGCGGATTCTTGTGTTGTCGCAGTGGCCGAGCCGCGTCGCTTAGCTGGCCGTGCAGACCCACCGCCGAGCCTCGCCATGCCGCTGTACGCAGATATTTCAATAGATAAAAATTTATTTTGTGACCACACATCGCTATCCTTTTCAGTGGTACTGGAGGAAAACACATCTGAAACCTATCTTTTCTGTTAGTTTTTTATTTGAGTTTCAGTGAATGAAACAATTAATTGTTAAAGTGATAAAAGTGTTTTAAAAACAGGATTGTACAAAATTAATTGTATGTTCTTTTTTGGCGGGGTACGAGCATGAAACAGGTGCGCAAAGTTTGTGCGCAGGTTACAAACGGTCGCTGAGATTTGGGAAAGCAAGGAAACCCTTTGCTGCTGGTCGACTCGGCAGCTTGTATTTGTCCACCAGACCTCACGGAAAAATTTGAAAAAATAGCTCTTTCGCCTCAAACTGTTGCTCACGGAGTCGAAGATATGGTCTCAGATATGGAGCAGCAGTTAATGGAGAGAGCGACAAACTTCATTTCACTCTCTACCGCTCTTCAAGAGTCCGCGGACTTTGTGGACAAATCTCAGCACGTCATATTCATTCTAGGTGTCGACGACAATCTGCGTGTCACCGAAGAATTTCTCGATCTTATACCATCAAAAGACACAACCACGGGTTTGGATATTTATCTAGCCGTGGAAAACGTGCTTGAGTCAATGGGTTTAAAATGCGAACACCTGACCAGTGTAACAAGGGATGGAGCCCCTGCGCTACCAGGAATACGCACCGGATTTCTCAGTTATGTGAGGTCAAAATTGGCTGAAGTTGGCTGTTCCTTGCTTGCGACAGTCCATTGTCTGATACACCAGGAGGAACTTTGCTCAACCTAAAAAATGTCATGTACACAGTTCTCCGAACGGTTAATTATCTTCGCTCGCATGGACTCACACATCGCCAATTTAATGAATTTCAGGCTGATATCGAAGCGGAATACCCAGACATCCCCTACCACACCGAAGTAAGGTGGCTGAGCAGAGGAAAGGTGCTTCATCGATTTTTCTCCTTGAGGAGCGAAATTAATACCTTTTTGGAAATGAATGGACGTCCAGAAGAATTACTTTGTTATCCTAAGTGTGTGGCGAATTTAGCTTTTTTCAGTGACCTTGCTGGTCATTTAAATTCTTTGAACATTTCACTCCAACGAGAAAATCACTATGTCGTTGATTTAGTGCAGACGATTCAAGCATTTCAAAAAAAAACTTATTTTGTGGGAAAAGCAATTGCGCGAGAAGAATTGTGGACACATTCCTGCACTACACAGCGTTAAAGAAGATGTGGATTTTTCAGATTATGTTCCAATCATTTGCGAATTACAAGAACGGTTTGAAAACAGATTTTCGGAGATATGTGAGCTTCAATCGGCATTAAATATATTTGTTCGCCCGTTTTCCCTTCGGCATAGGACGCCTCACAAGTGCTTCAACTAGAGCTGATTGACCTGCAGTGCGATATGCGCCTGAAGGACCGCTTTCTCATGTGTAAAACATTGGAAGACTTTTACAGCTGTCTTCCACAAGAGAAATATCCTCTTCTGCACAAGCAAGCAACCTAAGTTCTCTCAATCTTTGGTTCCATGTGCATCTGTGAGCGCTTTTTCTTTCTTTTAAAGCTTGCTAACTGAGAACCGTTCATTACGTGACAATAAAAATTTGACTAATTCTTTGAGATTATCAGTCTCAGGGAATATTGAACCAAACATTGCCAAAACCGTTTCCTCGAAAAAGAAAAGAAGTGTAAAATGTTAATTCTCTTCTGTTATGTCCTAGCCAGTAATGCCAACCGAGCCCGCTGCCAAAAGGTTGGCAGCATCAAAGTCCGGACGCCGTCCGTATAAGCAGCGCCAGCGATACAGGAAATCGCCGCAAGTCTGCGCGCGCCACCGCTGGCTTCTGGCTTCTTAAGCGCTGGAGTCGCGAGCGCTAGGACAGTTCTGTATTCGCCGCTCAGTTGTATACTCGCCACCGATTTGTGTACTTGCTAGTCAGTTGTGTGTTCATCGCAGCAGAGTTGTTGTTTGTCGTCAGCCGACGCTGACCTAGCCGCTCCGACTCGAACTAGACAGATTTTTGTAGACACCGAGTTCACTACTGTGTTTCTGTATCTTCATGAATAAAGATAAGTACCGATTTATTTAATCCGAGTGTTTGGGGTTTCATCTTTCTGTTTACTGTTCCAGCGGACCGGTCGGCCCGCTATTAAAAGTGTGGTGGTGACTTCGTAAGCCATTTCTACAGCCAAGTGTTTGTCGCTACGAACACCACCACAAAATCTTCTTTAACAATGCTGACTGTAAGAATTAAAGTGTTTTATAACCTTATTCAACTTTTTAATAAGTTTTCAAACTTGGTCGGTTAAAATTATTACGTGCGAAACAGCAAACTAAGGATCCGATTTCTAAACTCCGAAAAGGGATACAAAGAGATGTAGACCGAAGTATAACAAAAAATGCTTACTTGTAACTACTAACAGTAAGAATGAGACTCTATATCCCTTACACAAAGTTATTTCTAAAATAGAATTTTATGACTCTAGTCCATATGAGTAACTGATATATTTTTCAGAAGACACCTGTTGTACATATGACAAGTGTGCATGTGCAGTACTAATAGAATGAACCTGTGGGTCAGAAAACTACTAAGATGTTCTTCGATTCTTGTTTTGGATATTGTTGTCTAAAGCTTTGCATAGTAATTCTGGCACAAGAACACTAGTTGTTACCTAAACGGTAAGTGGTTTGCTTGTTTTACCGCACATCGGCCTCTTTTACAGAGGTGCGCTTCCTCTGTTACTTTGTTTGCGTTGGATCTGACCGCGGGACAGCCCAGCGCAGAGCAGTGCTGTGCGGCCTCAATCGCTCCGCAGCTCTCTCTCTCTCTCTCTCTCTCTCTCTCTCTCTCTCTCGCTCCTACGCCGACACCAGCGACACACGGTCGCGGACGGGGGGCTGAACTATACTGCCTGGAGCCCGCGGGGCGCGGGCGCGCCCGCCGGGCCCAATTCTTGGGTGGGCCTGCTTTATCTAATGGGCGTTTTCTCTTTTAGAAAGTTATGTATAAAGGAGTAGTCCAACACTTTTTTAAGTGTAGTAATATTTATTTGAAGAAGCAACTTAAACACTAGCAAAACACTGGCAAAATTCATACTTCTGCTTCTCCAATACTTCACTGTTTCATTGCCTGGATAGGCTGACGACCGTTAGTACATATTTTAAGCCACTAAATGAACTTGGAACTGAGCTGTCCTTGCTTTAGTATAATCGTACCGCATTTTTATATTTAACCGCTGGGTAAGATCTTTGGAAAAGAAGTGAACAGTCTGATTTATTGATCCATTAGACACAACACACTGTCAAATCCTGTGAAAAGGGTAACTCAATTGATTAGCTTTTCCTATCAACAGGACTATCCCCCCCCCCCCATAGTGTACTTTATTTGGAAACTAAGCTAAATTTTAGTTAGAGGGTTATACGTGGCAACATAGACACAGGGTATGTGTAATTTAGGTAAAAGCGTAGCAGTGGTAGGGCTATCTGAAGCATTTTTGGTGAATTGCAGCCACATTTTCTGCTGTCTGGGCACGTTTCGGAATGTTTACTGTCTTGTTCAAAACAGATGTTGTCTTACGCCGTTTTCAGACTAAGCATACATGACAGTCCTTGATGACACCTAGATGCTCTTAAACTCCTCAACAGACAACATACCACACTGTTACAACGATTTTGTTGGCACATAACATTCCACAACTTACACCTTCTGCTACTCTGTAACATCGTACCCTTTGAACTCCTCCACTCACACTGACACAGCCCAGACTACTCTCTGAATCGGTGTGGATCACAATGCGAGGAGTACACGTGGTGTGCGCGTCCCGGGCCCTGGTTATATGCATACATTCACGTCCATTCGCATCCGTTTCTCCAGGCCATTTTTATTTGTCCCACCCTGTATGTTCAGTGAGTTTGCTCTGTGTGTCATGTCTCTTAATGCTGAATGTATGTTTTTATACGTCGGTATGGCGTAACGAGTTGTTTATAGTCATGCATGTGTATGTATTTTTCTGTACATACTGAACGTACGTTTTTCTTGGAGACTGGCAATGCTAAAATAAAGAAAATTGTTGCTTTTACAATGATTATGCAAAAAACGGTTAAATAAGAATGTCAACATGCGGGGTGAACATTATTAAAAACGACTAACCTCTTGACTGGAAACGCAGGTCGTACGAACATTTGTCTGGAAATGAACTTTGCAACGACAACAAATCGTCCCAGAACACAGTACAGAGATGCATCGCGACCACATGATGACAGATGTTCAAAGTGACCTCAGAGGGATACAGTGTCATGTAGTGCACACATACTCGTAGTTTGGCTAACACCATATTGGCTGGCCACTTGCCTGGAGCTTGTACTAGGACTACATCCTGGCGAACCTGGTGCACGCATTTTCCGCGGCACTTTCGTCTGTCTGAAAGAACACAAGATCACACAAACACCCAAAAAAGGGCTAGGAATTTTGTGTGACGTTGTTGTGTCTGTGAAGGTACTTCTCTTGGTACAGCTGTGTGGCCTCTCGACCTTTTCCTTCCGCTTGGCCGTACACAAACACCATCTCGGCTTGTTCTAGACATAAATAGTAGATCATTCTGCTGCTTACAGTATGCTGGTGGATCAAACAGCCTGCAACACACAAGGAATACGGCACGGAACTGTCATTCGTTAGAGCAATTTACCATGGCCACGATGGATTTACGCACACATGCTCATAGCATGTTTATCTCCTCCATTTCCGGTGACGAATCCGTCCCTGCAGTTCGTCGGTTTCAGTAATGTTGATGTTGTATTTATATCATTGAAGGTATTCATACGATGGTATCCAGGTAAAGGTAACTGTGTTGCTTGACATGTTCACCGGTCAGTAAGGATGGAATAATGCCAACCTGCAGTGTGGTGTTCCAGGAACACAATTATATGCGGGCAGCTTAGAAGGCTGTTCCAAACGCAAGACGCAGCAGCGTACGTGCATATGCTACAATGTAGAAAAATGCTTTCGCTATGGATAACTGTTTGTCTCCTAAGATCAAGGGAATATGTGAGGGTGGAGCTAAGTAGTCATTCATAGCCGGTCTTTGTGACCGAGCGGTTCTAGGCGCTGCTACTACGGTCGCAGGTTCGAATCCTTCCTTGGGCATGGATGTGTATGATGTCCTTAGGTTAGTTAGGTTTAAGTAGTTCTAAGTCTAGGGGACTTATGACCTCAGATGTTAAGTCCTGTAGTGCTTAGAGCCATTTTAGTTATTCAGACGGCATATCGTCGAATGCAGTTGTCGAATGAAGTTGTTGTTGTTGTGGTCTTCAGTCTCAAGACTGGTTTCATGCAGCTGTCCATGCTACCCTTCCCTGTGGAAGCCTCATCATCTCGCAGTACGTACTGCAACCTACATCCTTCTGAACCTGCTTACTGTATTCATCTCTTTGTCTCCCTCTACAATTTTTACATCCTACGCTTCCCTCAAGTACTGAACTGGTGATCCCTTGATGGCTCAGAACATGTCCTACCAACGGATCCCTTCTTCTAGTCAGGTTATGGCACAGATTTCCCTTCTCCCCAGTTCTATTCGGTACCTCCTCATTACTTACGAGATCTACACACCTGATCTTCAGCATTTTTTCTGTAGCACCCCACTTCCATTCTCTTCTTATCTAAACTGTTTATCGTCCAAGTTTCACTTGCATACATGACTGCACTCCAACCAAATACTTTCAGAAAATACTTCCTTACAATTCAATCTCCACTCAATGTTGACAAATTACTCTTCTTCAGAAACGCTTTTCTTGTCATTGTCGGTCTACATTTTATATTCTCATTCCTTCGTCCATCATCAGCTATTGTCCTGCCCAAATAGCAAAACTCACCTATTACTTTAAGTGTCTCATTTCGTAATCTAATTCCCTTAGCAGCACCTGACTTGATTCGAATGTATTCTATTATCCTCGTCTTGCTTCTGTTGATGTCCATCTTATATTTTCCTTTCAGGACACTTCACATTCCTTTAAACTGCTCTTCCAAGTCCTTTGCGGTACCTGACAGAATTACGATGCCATTGGCT
The DNA here is from genome assembly GCF_021461385.2 of Schistocerca piceifrons. Classification (NCBI taxonomy): domain Eukaryota; kingdom Metazoa; phylum Arthropoda; class Insecta; order Orthoptera; family Acrididae; genus Schistocerca; species Schistocerca piceifrons. The sequence goes on from NC_060138.1 coordinate 51,396,566, forward strand.
AAACTCAAAATTTTTATTTCTTGTCT